>NC_035449.2:6689826-6874323 GCF_002127325.2 Helianthus annuus
AAACACAATCAACAAGCATTCATTAAGTCACGTGATACATGCATATTGGTTAGCGTTCAAATAGTTTGAGTAGTGTGATCGTTTATGTTTTGTATAAGCAACGTATGTAACACCCAAAAGTGCTAAAAGCAAAAAGGGATCGAGTATACTCACAGTGATTGATTATGGATTGAAGGGAGCGCTGCGAGTAGGGTGAGCCTGAATAGTTCGATAGCACAACAATGAGTAACGTGGAAAAACAGACAAGTGTGAATGGGTCGAACAGGCTGGTCGATCGAACGGCAGGTTCGATCGAACGGGCTGTTCGATCGGCTGGTATGTCCGTTTTGGACAGTCCTGTTCGATCGGCCGGTAGGCTCGATCGGCTGGGCCATTCGAGTGGATTGTTTCTTCCTCTGGTGTGTTTGTGTTTGAGGATTTGAACTTTTGAAGCTTTCGTTGTAGTATATGAGAACACTAAGGTGTTCTTACCTTTCAGGTCGATCGATCGAACGGTCCGTTCGATCAGCCGGCTTAACCGATCGGCTGGGAACTTTTGAAGTGGTTCTCAATCAGGATGTCGCTCGATCGAACGGACTGTTCGATCGGCTGGCATTCCCTACTACGAACGAGTTGTAAAATCAATCAAGTGTTGAAGCATAGTATCTCATGATCCGAAGAGTAATGTTCACCAATCGAGTAGCATACTCGATCGAACATCACTTCGTCAATACCATACCTCAGGAAGTTTGAAAAGTGAGACGCCATGTGCTAGCCGATCGGCTGGCCTGGTTGATCGGCTGGCATGTCCGATCGGCTGGGCTGTTCGAATAGCCTAGCCGTTCGGCCAGCAAGTCTGACCTGGTCGGCCTTTCGTCTAACTCTTGGTTGTTTAATTACTTGTTGTCATTTCGAGGTAGTTTGATAACGAGTTGAACTATGATATCCTCTGTTCCCACTCGTTTCTTTGGCTTGGACAGGAATCACCCAAGTCTGGCCGGTGAACGGTTTAGAGTTTAACCCATCGTCGGTGAACCTTGTATATAGAATTCGAATCTTGAACCTCTTAACTGTTAGGACGATTAGTTAGCCGGTTCAAGCTCCGTTTCTACCGGTTTTAAGGTTTTGAGTGTAAAAGGTTGAAGGAAGTTGGAAATTATTCATAAAAATGTTAAGATTCTTACAAATCTGTAACACTATAGTTATTATATTAAAGGTTTTCGTATAAATTACGAATACAGACATGTATTTAGTGTTAAGTATCCTTAGGAAATTTAAAGTAAATTAAAACTTTTACAATTCATAAGCTATTCTACAAACGTGATTGAGTTCGTCGTTAAAATTTACAACGAGGCAATGTGCGGAAGCATGAGTCTTTATCGTGTTCGGTTCTTCATTGAGCTTGATCGTCTTCCGGCATCCAAAATGTACCTACATTTCATAAAAACATGAAATGCTTTAGTCATACGGGATTTAAAACGTATCTACACGAGTCCGAGAAACAAAACTGATCAAAATACAATTTGTACAGGGTCCACCGTAAATTACGGTGGGTACCGTAATTTACGGTAGCCCCTGAAACTTTCTTCTTCCACCGTAAATCAGAAGAAGTCCATCGTAACACTTTTCGACTCCACCGTAAATTACGGTGGACACCGTAATTTACGGTGGCCCCTGCATCAGCAGGTCTGCAGCTTAGTTCAACTATGCCAGTTTTTACGGAAACGGCCATAACTTCTTCGTTATTGATCCGTTTTACCCGATTCCTTTTCCTACGTGTCCGTAATTTAATCCTCCATCTTATGAGGTTAAAATCCGACATTCGACTTAACAAAATTTAAGACTTCTAAGTCTTCGGCTTATTTCCCTTTTTTTGCCAATTTTGACCCGTTTGTGATTTCACCATCAAACATGTTTATTTGACCCTTATGTCACATATACTTCTTCGACTTAATGTTGCCTATCATATTAGATTTTAATCGTCGGTTTAATTACTCAAATTAAACCCATTTTTACTCGGATACTTATTTTGACCCGTTACGGGTATTTAAGCATTTTCAAGCCTAAAAACGCTTTCGAATGCTTCTATATTTATTCTAAGTATTTACCTAATCATAGAACTCGTTTCCAAACAACTTTTAAAGGTTGTTTGCTCGAATTAGCCAACAAGGGCGTTTTGGTCGATTATGTTCTTTTTACTACGAAAGACTCTCTTTCCCATTTATTCGACCAAAATAGCATTTTAAACTACGACATGAATATGCATACCTGGCCCGGATCAACAAGTAGACCCGATTTATAAATACCTTGCTTTTTAATCGCTAAGTAAGAGCGATGCGAGTATCCATTGGATTTCTATTCCTGTAAGCATATAACTCGACAAAAGATCATTAGTCAATATTGTCAAAAGGTGATGTCTACACCTTTTGACCCGTTTGGCCGAATTGACCGTTTGTCTTTTCGAGATGATATTTATTATCATCTTAACTACATGACCCGCTCCGTTTAACACGGTACGGTCATTTTTACTTATAAACCTTTTATTACCACTTTCGTCATAATATGACCGAATTATCAATTTACTTCCTTTTTAACCATTATTATGGTTTCTTTCATCTTTGATTATCTAGTTCCGTACGCCTACACGACGGAACATCGTATTTTAATTCTTTAGTTATTCCATTCGTTATTTATACGCTAAGGGAATATTACACAATCTAAGACTAGTGTAAGCTATACTTACCTCGCATCCCGCATACGCCTTTCTTCTCGTGCTTGATTCATTTGACCCGCTTCCTTTCCAAGCCTCTACCTAGCTTGTCAAGCGTCAAACTATCATCATAATTCGTAAGACGGTTATATTAGTCATCATTAATTATGACTATTCCATCTTACATGTTTTCTATCACAATTACCATTCGATCTTATTAATGGTCGGTTTGACTATTTAAAAGTCAAATCACCAATTAACACATATGATTGCACTATTAAGTTCACAAGACTCAATTAGGCACATTATCAACACTTAGTTTTCATTTAGGCATTTTAACAAACACCTAATGTGCATGATTTTACATATTTACTAACTAGTTCCTAACTAGCTATTTTTTTTTTACCAAGATTAACATCCAAAATTCACCACTATCACTTATGATCAATTACTCGAACTTGCAAGTTGTTCAAGTATCTTGCATCAACTATCAACTATGATGATTTCTAGCATAAACATATCATCATCTTCACTATACAATCAAAACCCACTTAGCACATAAGAGGGTAATTATCAAATTCCTAGTTTTAGTACTAATTCTTCAAGTTTTCAACTAGGGTTTGTTTCTGAGCATGAATTTCATCCTAGTTTCACCCAAACACCAATCATTCAAGCTTCAATTTCGATTTCGATTTTCACAAGTTCATCAAAAATCTCAACTTCATAAACATCAAAAATTTGACATACCTTACGACCCCACGACTAGGTGATCGTTTCTACGTATTCATGCATCGATTTTGACCTTGAATCAGGCTTCAATTTGATGATTTGTTGGGTTCTAGGGTTTGAGCTCTTGGGAGCACCCTCCTGGTCGATCAAGAACACACACTTGAAGTGTGTGTTTTATTTTGATTTTTCTTTTATTAAATAACTTTGTTAAGTTATCCCATTTTAACCCCTCGTGTTTGGTTCGTTATTAAGTAGGCCACAACCTACTTATTCCTAACAATATTCCCATCTATTAACTAGGTTAAACATTCCTAGTTAAATTAGTGGGTTCGGGGGAATTTATAACTAAGTTTATTTTAAGTCCCGTTAGACCGGGCCTTGTATAAACTTTATTTCCTCAAAGCCTTTATACTAATTTTATTTAATATTAGGTTTATTTATTTAAAATCCTAATACTCACCAGCTTGCTTTTACCTCTAACGGTACTTTACCCGTATTTTAGTATTAACGGGGTTTGATTACCAAACCCGTTTTCGGGGTGTTACAAGTCTACCCCCCTTAAAGAGGTTTCGTCCTCGAAACCTTTTCTTACGTAATTTATCGAGTTTAACTCCATGCATTTGCTCTCGATAATCAATTAAGCATTTCTCCTATCTTAACCGATTGTTAGTATTACCAGAAAAGTATGGTAATACTCTTTTGGTTATTAATCATCTATGTATCTTACACGACATAATGCGACTGGAAATAACGTAATCTCGTTATTTCCACTGGTTTAATTAACTTAGCGATATTCCTCGCTTTCATATCCTATCAAATTCTTTGTGAATCCGTTACTTTGACCCGTTTAAAGGTCTTTAGTGAAATATTTCACTTTTAGCAACAAATTCTTTTGTTTTCAAATTTATTTATTCGGTTCAGCTATACCGATCCCACCGTTTTCGAGCAAACCAAATTTCTTGACTTGAATTGTTGGCCTTAACTGGTCTCACTAACTAGACTTATTTGTCCAGTTCCTTTTTACCGCTTGCTTGGTCATATTGTGATTCTACTTCACATTACATTTCTTGACCGTGATTGTGTTACATCATGTTTAATTTATATCAACCTTTCATTTTTGAGAATATCACCTTTCGAATATATTATCTTGCGCCTATCAGTGTCAAGACTTGTATCTTTCATGCTTACTATTTAAATTCCTATCAGAATTTATGTTTGTAAGGACATTATTTCTTACTAAAACCGAAGTTTTAGTTTTAGGATCTTTTCTTTATCTTGTGTCAATCATCCATACCGGGATATTGACAGTCCGTAATTTAATCCTTTACAGTCTTAGTTTTTATGCGGGGATTCTTAACTGATTTCCTTGCTTTATTCCATCTAACCCGTTGGTTTATCACTTAGCCTTATGGGCTATTTTTGATTAGACATTCACCTCTTTAAGGCGAAGTCCCTTTAACTTCTTTCTAATCATGACCCGTGGGTCGTTTTGGCCCCGTAGACCTTTTGCTCTAATTAATACCTCGTAGGTTATGATGATTCCGTAAATCATCTTTTATTCGAGTCTTCCTTCAAATGTGTATACATTTATATACGCATACGGCGTTAAGGCACCATGTTTTTGCTTAACATCATTTATTATCGTTTTGATATTATCTTTGACCTTGACCGTAGTCTAAGGCTACATTCGTTTCTTTTCGGGCACATTTTCCGACTTTATGATTTCTCACGTCATTTATGCGTCGGTTTATCTTATGCTCACCATTATTCAGTTTACATACATTCGTGTTTGATTATGTCCCATTGCTGGGCTCATTATTCTCTTGCATTTAACACTACCTTTATCTGGCTAGTGCTCATTTGTGCCATTCGGCGTTATATTGTATTCAACATGTTTGACCTATTAATGCGAAATCCATCACTTATAAACAATCAACTTTATTCTTTATTCGACCCATTCGACTTCGAATAGTTGAACATATTTACTCACAATTTCTATATACGAGATTTTATAGTCATAACTCGTAATCCACGTTACTTTGATCTTTCAACCCGCGTTCACGTCTCTTGGTTTACGCATGTGTTTAATTCTTACCCATCCACCGGGTGTTTTACCGAAATTGTTATTATTGCAACCCTCCCGGTATGCATTAAGACCTCGCTTCGGTTTTTATATTCTGACTTTATCTTTAAGTTCAACGTTTTACAAAAATGACCCGTTAAGGAACATATTTGCATTTTCCGGGTTCGAGTGTAAGTACACCCCCTCCCAATGCATATCTAACTCATCTTACATGTTTACATTCTCCGGGTTCGAGTGTAAGTATCACTCCCTCCCAATATTTGTCTAAATCGTTTTACATGCTTGATGTTTTCTGGGTTCGAGTGTAAGTACACTCCCTCCCAATACTTGTCTAAATCGTTTTACATGCTTGATGTTTTCTGGGTTCGAGTGTAAATACACTCCCTCCCAATACTTGTCTAAATCATTTTACATGCTTGATGTTTTCTGGGTTCGAATGTAAGTACACTCCCTCCCAATGCTTGTCTAAATCATTTTACATGCTTGATGTTTTCTGGGTTCGAGTGTAAGTACACTCCCTCCCAATGCTTGTCTAAATCATTTTACATGCTTGTTTGTCCCTTCCCCCGGGCTCATTATCCTAATGTAATACGCTCCCGTCACTTGGTTGTGCGTTTACATTATTATCAAATATTTTGCTTATCTGATTCATTTGGGTACTTTTTAATTAGTCCCATTCACCCTGCCCTTACTACATCAGATGTAAACGTGTCTGCCATAAGAAGTTCATGGTATCATATGCCGCTACTTACTTGGCCAGAGTAAGCGATTAACACATGACACGCATGACCTTTTTACAGTTTTCACATCACGCCCTATGTAAGTAATACCTCTATCTGTTTTTCTTGGAAACAATATCCCGGATAGGTTTTCTATTCAGGTCTTTCCAAGTTTTCAATCTACATATGCAACTTTCAATCTCTACATATCTGTTGCATATTACTATTTATGCAATGATTTAAAACGTGCACCTGATAATGCTTGCCCTAACGGGCTTCTCTTGCCATTAGCCTTGTTCGCGGTCGTTACGCGATTTAGTCCTTGATGGGCATGTTCCTCTTGTCATGCCTCGGACTCTTCCTCTATCACATCTTGCATTTGTTTAACATTTGCCATCTTTAAATGTAAGTGTCCTTCAGTCAAGACATTCACAAAGTTAGTAATGTCAACTTTACTAATTGCCCGTATCATAGTACAAGGCTTTTGTACTATATGTGTCAACGCACGAAATGTTGTTAACCATATCTATCATTTAATTTGGGGTAACGTGTATTTCACGATAACCCTATGTGTTGTTTACAACACTTTAATACGCTAACGATTAATATACATACACTTACCGGATTTGCGATCAAGCCTCGAACCGAACACACCTTACTCTTTAACCATGAGCTCTGATACCAACTTGTAACACTCTAGTTATTATATTAAAGGTTTTCGTATAAATTACGAATACAGACATGTATTTAGTGTTAAGTATCCTTAGGAAATTTAAAGTAAATTAAAACTTTTACAATTCATAAGCTATTCTACAAACGTGATTGAGTTCGTCGTTAAAATTTACAACGAGGCAATGTGCGGAAGCATGAGTCTTTATCGTGTTCGGTTCTTCATTGAGCTTGATCGTCTTCCGGCATCCAAAATGTACCTACATTTCATAAAAACATGAAATGCTTTAGTCATACGGGATTTAAAACGTATCTACACGAGTCCGGGAAACAAAACTGATCAAAATACAATTTGTACAGGGTCCACCGTAAATTACGGTGGGTACCGTAATTTACGGTAGCCCCTGAAACTTTCTTCTTCCACCGTAAATCAGAAGAAGTCCATCGTAACACTTTTCGACTCCACCGTAAATTACGGTGGACACCGTAATTTACGGTGGCCCCTGCATCAGCAGGTCTGCAGCTTAGTTCAGCTATGCCAGTTTTTACGGAAACGGCCATAACTTCTTCGTTATTGATCCGTTTTACCCGATTCCTTTTCCTACGTGTCCGTAATTTAATCCTCCATCTTATGAGGTTAAAATCCGACATTCGACTTAACAAAATTTAAGACTTCTAAGTCTTCGGCTTATTTCCCTTTTTTTGCCAATTTTGACCCGTTTGTGATTTCACCATCAAACATGTTTATTTGACCCTTATGTCACATATACTTCTTCGACTTAATGTTGCCTATCATATTAGATTTTAATCGTCGGTTTAATTACTCAAATTAAACCCATTTTTACTCGGATACTTATTTTGACCCGTTACGGGTATTTAAGCATTTTCAAGCCTAAAAACGCTTTCGAATGCTTCTATATTTATTCTAAGTATTTACCTAATCATAGAACTCGTTTCCAAACAACTTTTAAAGGTTGTTTGCTCGAATTAGCCAACAAGGGCGTTTTGGTCGATTATGTTCTTTTTACTACGAAAGACTCTCTTTCCCATTTATTCGACCAAAATAGCATTTTAAACTACGACATGAATATGCATACCTGGCCCGGATCAACAAGTAGACCCGATTTATAAATACCTTGCTTTTTAATCGCTAAGTAAGAGCGATGCGAGTATCCATTGGATTTCTATTCCTGTAAGCATATAACTCGACAAAAGATCATTAGTCAATATTGTCAAAAGGTGATGTCTACACCTTTTGACCCGTTTGGCCGAATTGACCGTTTGTCTTTTCGAGATGATATTTATTATCATCTTAACTACATGACCCGCTCCGTTTAACACGGTACGGTCATTTTTACTTATAAACCTTTTATTACCACTTTCGTCATAATATGACCGAATTATCAATTTACTTCCTTTTTAACCATTATTATGGTTTCTTTCATCTTTGATTATCTAGTTCCGTACGCCTACACGACGGAACATCGTATTTTAATTCTTTAGTTATTCCATTCGTTATTTATACGCTAAGGGAATATTACACAATCTAAGACTAGTGTAAGCTATACTTACCTCGCATCCCGCATACGCCTTTCTTCTCGTGCTTGATTCATTTGACCCGCTTCCTTTCCAAGCCTCTACCTAGCTTGTCAAGCGTCAAACTATCATCATAATTCGTAAGACGGTTATATTAGTCATCATTAATTATGACTATTCCATCTTACATGTTTTCTATCACAATTACCATTCGATCTTATTAATGGTCGGTTTGACTATTTAAAAGTCAAATCACCAATTAACACATATGATTGCACTATTAAGTTCACAAGACTCAATTAGGCACATTATCAACACTTAGTTTTCATTTAGGCATTTTAACAAACACCTAATGTGCATGATTTTACATATTTACTAACTAGTTCCTAACTAGCTATTTTTTTTTTACCAAGATTAACATCCAAAATTCACCACTATCACTTATGATCAATTACTCGAACTTGCAAGTTGTTCAAGTATCTTGCATCAACTATCAACTATGATGATTTCTAGCATAAACATATCATCATCTTCACTATACAATCAAAACCCACTTAGCACATAAGAGGGTAATTATCAAATTCCTAGTTTTAGTACTAATTCTTCAAGTTTTCAACTAGGGTTTGTTTCTGAGCATGAATTTCATCCTAGTTTCACCCAAACACCAATCATTCAAGCTTCAATTTCGATTTTCACAAGTTCATCAAAAATCTCAACTTCATAAACATCATAGTTGAATGAGGCCAAAGTTTGGTGTTCTTCAAGAACACCATGATGACATCACCCAAGAACACTTAGATCTTGGTGATTTCACGGTTAGAAATCGAGTTTCGAAAGCTAGAAAGGTGTAGAATCATGCAATGATCAAAAACGTACAAGAATTAGAGTGAAAACTTACCGGAGTTGAGAGAAATCTGAGAAAAGGTGAAGAAGAAGGCTGGTTCGGTCAGAGCTTTCCAAAAATAGAAAGTGTGACAATGACAACCCTATTTATAGGCTCCAAAAGAGGAAAGTGGCAGCCGATCGGCCAGGAGCTCCGATCGAATGGGCTGCTCGATCGGCTAGGAAGATGCTAGCCGATCGGCTGGCCTGTTCGACCAGGATGCCTCCTGTTCGATCCGCGACCCACTTTGAGCGTTTCGCGACGATCTTCGATGTTTCGATTTCGATGGACGATGATACGAATATGATAGAGTTCCTAGTCAAGTTACTTTCAGTCCCAATCACTATATCTACATACAAGCATCTACATTTCACGTTTCGATGTCGGTTTCGATTGAGCTTGATTGCTTTTCGAGTTTTGATTCGATTTTCGATTGATTTGCTTGAATACCACACCAAACATATAAGTAAACACGCACAAGTAACACATAAGGCACACACACACGTATAACAATACCAGAGTTCACATAATTCGAGTCTCGAGCTTGATTGATAAACCGATTAGCTTGATTATTGATTGATTAACTTTATCGCATTGTTACTTCCTACTATTCACAGTCGTAATTCGGTCGCATTGATTAAACATTCGATCATTTCATTTAGACAACACTTACTCCACATAATACTAAAAGTAAAAAGAAACATTAACAGTCAAAGAAGTCAAAGTTGACCTGGACTTTGACTTTGACATTCGAAAACACGGGGTGTTACATTAACATGCGGCAACTTCAGTATTGGTGGTCGTTGTCGATAATGTGGCATTGGTGCTATTTCTCACGGTTTTACGCATCCATCACAACGCGACGGGGAGAGGGGGGGGGGGTTAATACTAGTTTTATTCAATTATTATTATTGTTATCATTATTATACATACTTACCAGTAAGATCTTCACTATTGAACATACCCACACAATCAAATATACTCGTTGGTATGTTAAAAAGTATTCATTGGGTTTTAAGAAACATTTTTTATACTATTATATTTTTTCTATGATTTTATGCTTTACTAGCTATATAATATATTAAAATACTAGGTTACAACCCCGTGTATTACACGGGTTGAATAAATAGAAATTTATATATTAAATAATAAAAAAATTATATCTTTATAAACCCCGTATATTGTACGGGTTAAATAAATGTAATTTTATATATCAAATAATAATAGTTATATCTTTAAAAACCATATGTATTACACAAATTAAATAAATGTAATTTTGTATACTAAATACTAAAAACGGCGTATTTTTAAATAACCCGTGTATAATCGGGTTGAATAAATCTAACAAATAATAAAAATACTATATCTTTAAAAACCCCGTATGTTACACGTGTTGAATATATCTAAAAAAGAGTTATATTTTTAAAAACCATATGTATTACACATATTAAATAAATGTAATTTTGTATATTAAATATTAAAAACGTCGTATCTTTAAAAAACCCATGTATAAGCGGGTTGAAAATTCTACCAAATAATAAAAAAAATTGTATCCTTAAAAAACCCGTGTATTACACGTGTTGAATAAATCTAATTTACATAGCAAATGCTAAAAAGTTATATCTTTAAAAACTTCGTTTATTACACGTGTTATATAAATGTAACTTTGTATGGTAAATAATAAAAAAAAGTTATATCTTTAAAAACCCGCGTTTTACATGAGTTGAATAAATATAATTTTGTATACCGATTAATAAAAAAAATTCCTCACACTTTCACTATTTCAATTTGCTTGTACAAATATCAATGCACAAGTTACTTCCTAAGAGCATTCACATCCAGCCCCCTAAAATTATACATACATTCCACTAAAAAACAACTCCTATATCAATATATTTCTACTAAAAACAAATACTTTTTCTCTCTCCTTTTCAATTAAATAATATTTTTATACCTTTATTATTACATTTTTCTCTCTCCTTCACTCACAACCACTTTCAATATATATTAAAAAATTATAGTGGGTGAACAGTGTCCCCCCAAATATACATATGAACAGTAACATTTTCTCTCTCCTTCACTCACAACCATTTTTCATACTCTTTATATTTTAAAAACTCCACACTCACAATTTAGTTCTTTGGTTGTGAATGCTCTAATGCTTAAAGTTTTAAAAGAAAAGAACGTGAATGATCTTACCTACGAAGGATTTAATAACTATCTTTCTATAATTTATTTCTTGGAGTGATAATGACGGAACGTATTTGTTGCATTGTATTATGTCTCACTATAAATTCCATAACATATTAAAACAAATAATATTATGTAGAAGGGTTATCTATAATTAATTAGAAAATATTAAACTAAAATAATAATTATCTATAAGAGATGCCCTAATATAATGACAATTTCTTTTATTATATAGTATAGAATAGATGATAAATTACAAATAGATCATTATTATGTAAAATATTTAAAACGTTGTAATATAAATCCTAAAATATAAGATCATGCTTTATTGCATACAAAATATAAACAATATCATCAAAAATATATTCCAAAAGAAAATTTCATTTTCATATAGTAACATTGAGAAAGAAGTCTGGGTGGTTGGGGGCAGCTCCACGTTGCACCGAACCTCCATAGAGGGCGGTGTTCCCCTTCCTCCACAATTTCACCGAACCTCCACAGGGCGGTGTTCCCTTTCCTCCCAACTGCCACATCATCCCTCTCAATCTCTTTGTTGATCCCACACCCTTCAGTCTAACTAGTTTAACTGAGATCATGTTTTATATTGAGATTAATTTGTCCGGTTAGTGTCGTCTAGGAATGATGGTAAAACGAGTATTGGTAACCGTTGTTTCATATTTAGTTGTAAAATCATGTCTAATACCCATCAGGTACCAAGTCTACATGTTAGTGTGTTATAATTACCCGTTAAAATTTCCATCCATGTTTTTCCATACTATGATTATTATACAAGATAATTAGAAATATAAAAACTAGAAACCCAATGTATTAGACAAAAAAACTAAATAAAAAAAAAGAATGTTTTCTATACGGTTCATTTGAACGAGTATCCCTATTTTGAGTAATCGGTCTAGTATTACCTAATACCACATCCGTACCTAAACCTAAAAAAACCAATTCATTTCAACTCGCACTAGAAGAGACCCATTTTGACTCGTTATCCAACTTATAACTTGAAGTGTTTTACAAAAATGAAAAATGTAAAGAATAGACGTGTATTCTACTTATAAACACAAACTTTAACAGATGTTTTTTTCGCTTAAATGACGTATACCATAAAAAAAAAAAAAAAAAAAAAAAAAAAAAAAAAAAAAACTTACAACAAAAGTTGTCGAAAACATGTCTCTTCTTCTTCTTCAACTTCCCAATCAAATGCAGCTTCATAAATAGTTTTGCATCAATTCTTCTAAGTTCTAACTACTAACAAGCGGCGTGAGTTCCACCTCCTCAGCTTTCGACGCTTCAGCATCTTCCGACACACTCAACACTTCTATATCACTTTCACCATCGTCTACAACTTGCAACACTTCCAAACGAGAAAAACCCGACGAATCAGAACCACCTTTAGGCACCAAAAACAGAAAACAAAGCGGAACGATTCTCAACACATTGCGTATCAAAATGGCTAGCCACAAGTTGTCAAACTGCGTCCTCGTGACACGTAGGACATGAAGAAGTAAGCCACCTAACCACGTAGATGACATGAGGCCGAAATTGTCGATAGACATTAGCAGAGCAAAGAACGTGCCTTCGATGCCAGGTGGACAAAGTTGTGAAGATAAGACGAGAAGTGGCATCCATTTCAAACGTCCTACCATTTGAAGCACGCTTTCATCGATAACCGCGAAGAAATAATCGGGCATTCCTAGTTTGAGGTTGAGTCTTAGTACGAAGACAAGATCCAGCATTCCTGATAAGCCGAAAAATAATTGTGACCAAAATAGTAGAGCTCGGAAAGGATAGGTCTTTAAGGTGTATTGATAGAGTATTGCGCCTAAAAGGGACCCAACCGAGCCAATTGATAATACAAAACCAATAGTTTCCTGCATACATGATATCAAAGATTAATTTACTAGTAGTTAATATAATTAATCTATAAAAATTCACCCAAAGTGTAATTTTAATTCATGGAACCTCTTAAACCACTTAACAAAAAGAGGATTGATATTGTAATAATTTAGTTTTTACAAACTTTTAAATGCATAAAAACTAGTCTTAAGCCCTCCGCGTTGCAGAGTGGGGGTAGGGATGGCAAAAATACCCGAGCCTGACGGGTATATCCGAAACCCGACACAAACGGGACGGGTATACCCGATACCTGACGGGTATTGGGTTGGGTATGGGATTAGTTTTAAAAATTTTCGTGGGTATGGGCCAGGTATGGGATTAGGTGATACCCGACCCGATTACCCGAAACCACATAATACCCGTTTACCCGAACTATATACCCGGGTTTTTGTAATTTATATTTTTATTTTTCATTAACCCTTGTCTATTAGTGATTTATTTTATAAGTTCATAATGTGAAAAATAAATTTTCTTTTAGTATATGTATTTGATAATAGTATTTATATTTTGTATGTTGTGAAGTATATACATACAAGTGTATAAGTATTATAAAGCTATTACTAATTTATGAATATGATAAAACTTGTATTATGTAATGTACGTTTTTTATTTGTAACAGTTGCTGTATAAATAAAACATATAAGAATTATAATAGTAAAAAAATGTATTTGGAAACCCCCAACGAATATTTTTTTTAACAAATTAGTGGGTATACCCGATACCCGACAAATACCAGACGGGTATTGGGTCGGGTATGGGAAACGATTTTACAAGCGGGTTGGGTATGGGATTACCAATACCCGACCCGACCCATTGCCATCCCTAAGTGGGGGACGTAAAACTGGAAAAAGGCGGTAAACAAAAACACGAATTTCTAACAAGTGACTCACATGACGCAAAACGTAGAGAAAGTCGAAGTTATACCGACACGTATTAGAAAGTCGAGGGGGCCAAAGTGATATTGTATATAGTTTAGAAAGACAGTGACGCGGCGGAAATTCGGTTTGTATGGGTTCGGTTCGTTATTGTATTGACTATTGACGCATGCAATAGCACCCAGAAAAGAAAACTCAAAAAATATAGTCGTTATATGATCAAAACGATATGTACATGTTTTCGGTTCATTGAAGACACTCGATTATGCACATCAGAAGGTTAATAAAAAACACATTACATCATAAATTATAAAAACATATTATATTTGACCCGACTCATTTCCAAAAAAAGTTTTAAGTCGAAATGTAAACCAACTTGAATTTATACCGACACGACAAAACTTGCATCAAAACAAAGACCAACTGAAAACGTACATGAAAATAAGCATGAAATCAGATTATATTTGACCCGACTCATTAGTCATTTCCGAAAAAAATTTACGTCGAACCGTAAACAAACTTGAATTTATACTGACACGTACACTAAAATTAGCAACGTAAAACTCGAGGGGCGAAAACGACATTTCACAAAGTTGAAGGGGTGTAAGCGTCAATACTGAAAGTTGAGGGGTGAACTATAAAAAAGACAAAAAAAAACCAAGTTACTATTCATCAAAATGCTATGAATTAATATATATAGAATTGGTTGTGGGTCAACCTGACCAGTTTTGAACAGTACTAAAAAAATAACTCATTTGACCCATTACTCAACCCGCGTGACCCGCCCATTTTATCATATCAATATGTGTGTGACTATTGAACTAAAGAGGATGGAAAAATACCTGGGAGAAAGATGGGCCCGCTTTAGAATCGGTTTCCCAGTAGAACAACCCATCATATATATTCAAGCTCAACGCGAACGATAGATACATATACAAACACGGCCTCCAAACATCTTCAGATTTTAACGTAGTCCACATAGCCGTAGCGGCAGCAGCAAATTTCTCACTTATCTGATATCCAAAGAAGATTTTTTCCATAATTATTACATACGCAAAGCATAAAAGCTTTCCAAATATCACATATACATTGTAGAATGAATAGATTTATGAGTAAACTTCCGTTTTGCTCCCTGTGGTTTGGTCACTTTAACGGTTTTGCTCCAAACCTTTAAAAATAGCCATTTTACTCCCTGATGTTTCGGTTTTTTTGCCAGTTTGCTCCCCGCCTCTAACTCCATCCAAATTGTTTGTTTTTCCATTTTGCTCCCCGCAGGGAGCAAACTGGCAACAAAACCAAAACATCAGGGAGTAAAATGGCTATTTTTAAAGGTTTGGGGCAAAACCGTTAAAGTGACCAAACCACAGGGAGCAAAACAGAAGTTTACTCTAGATTTATTGAAAGGCTAGATGTATGCACCTGTCCATAAGCAAAGCTCGGTGAGTGAGGTTCCTTGAGTACAAGACCTATTAGTAACACGAGCGCGTACGGTATACTTAGCAAGCCAAAAACTCCCTTTTAAACAAAACACAGTTTATTAGAAAATAAAGAAAATCTAGAGTAAAAAGCCATTTTCGTCCTTGAGGTTTGGCCTGTTTTGCGACTTTCGTCCTATGGTTTGTTTTTTCCGTATCTGAATCCAAAAGGTTGGAAATCTTGCCATTTTCATCCGGCCCGTTAACCCCCTCCGTTTTTCTTCGTTAAGCCAGGGGTATTTTCGTCTTTTTGTTAACTTAAAGGGCAATTCGGTCTTTTGAATACTTGTAAATTATTTATGCTAAATGCTTTTACATAAAGCGAAAAAGACTGAATTGCCCTTTAAGTTGACAAAAAAGACGGAAATACCCCTGACTTAACGGAGAAAAATAGATGGAATTAACGGGTTACGGGCCGGATGAAAATGGCAAGATTTCAAACCTTTTGGACTCAGATGCGGAAAAACAAACCTTTGGACAAAAGTCGC
This sequence comes from Helianthus annuus, assembly GCF_002127325.2. Taxonomy (NCBI): domain Eukaryota; kingdom Viridiplantae; phylum Streptophyta; class Magnoliopsida; order Asterales; family Asteraceae; genus Helianthus; species Helianthus annuus. The sequence goes on from NC_035449.2 coordinate 6,706,071, forward strand.
AAAACTGGCCAAACCTCAGGGACGAAAATGGCATTTTACTCTAAAATCTAACTATAGAAAAGAGAATAATGATCACGGAAAAGTAAGTAAATACAACACGAATAATTAAAAAAAACAACAAAAAGGAAAAACACCTTGGGGCCGATTAAGTGTACAAATACGCCACTTAAAGCAAATCCGATCAGGCGTCCAATGGAAGAACTGAGGGCACATAAGCTTTGCATGTCTGGAGCAAGTGAAGGATGAATACCGCTGTTTTGCGCTACGCACGCATCAACGGCTACATCTGCTATTGCAACGCCAGCACTTCCAGCAGTTAAAGACAGTAGTGCTAGCACAATATGCAGTTTCTCGTGGAATGACAAGAAAAACATCGATAGAATTCCTATGATACCTGAAAAAAAATTGCAATTTTTATGTAAGTAATTATGTGACTCGTATTTTATAAGAGGTTCAAAATAGTAAATGCTCTGGCTCGAGCTCGGCTCGTCATGTTTTTTTGAAGCTCGAGCTCGGCTCGGTTCCAGCCTACTTATTTGAGCTCGAGCTCGGCTCGTGAGTAAAACCCAAAGCTCGAGCTCGGCTCGAGCTATTTTAAGAACAACATCAGACGAGCTAAAAACTCGGCTCGAGCTCGCTTCAGTATCGCCTAAACTAGCCAAAGCTCGGCTCGAGCTCGGCTCGCCAATGTTATCATCGTTATTATTATATTATATATAAAATAAATAAATTTTTGTTTAGGCTCGCGAGCCTAAACAAGCTTTGTATTTCAGGCTCGAGCCCGGGCTCCATAACTAAACAAGCTCTATTTCAGGCTCGAGCTTGGGCTCGGGATCGTTAAAGCTCGGCTCGTTCGAGCTTTTGACCGAGCAGATAACGAGTAGCTCTCGAGCCTCTGGGCTTGTTTACACCCCTAGTGTTTCATAAAAAGTTGTATCAATTTGAACTTGAAGTATCATAAATATTGTTCCTTGGTCTTTGAAACAAAACATAAAAGATCTCCTATACATCAATCAGAACTTACAACTTTCTTACACTAATTCTGTTAGTTTTACTTAAGTTGTTGTCTTACACTTAAATGTCGGTTGCCCGTATTAGCCTAAAGTTGATTTTGTGTAACTCAGGCACTATAGGGTCGAAATACTACTTATCGAAAATCATCTCCATACATGATATACGAAAAACATCCAGACTATTTAGCTATCATTACCCTGAAACTATCAAATTCCCCAACACTCACCAAGGCCAGGGGGTGTGGTATACCGCCCCTGGCCACATCACCTCCGTTAGCACCCATAGCTCCCACACCCACCCCCTGCCCGCCAAAGAGGGGGTGCCATTGATGGCCCGCCAGCACACTAACCAGCGCTAAAGGGGTGTGCAGGTGGGGCCCATTGGGACTTGTCTAAGTGGTTATGCAATGACGGGATAAGGCTTGGGACCTTATGGTCTCAAGTTCGAATCCTGGAGCACACCCGAGTTTTCTATTACAGTGCATTTACTCCAGAGAGTCCTGACTCTTGTGCAGGATGCAACTGCCGGGGATGCCGGTGGGCTGGAAATTTTCTCGGGGAGTGCCAAGCCAAACTCTGATGCCAAGCGTGGGCCCGGTTAAGTCAACATAGTCTTGTGCCAGAGTGGGGTGGAGGGCCTGCTAAGCGGGTGCGATACCTATCGCCTGTTGTAGAATATCGCCGTTCAAAAAAAATCAAATCTTTTTTATTGTTTAATAGGGGGGCTTTAAACCATTGCATGCAAGTTAAAGGGAGGGGCTTTAAAGCCCCCCATATGACATGTCGCCTAGGTGGATCTGACGTGACGTAATAAAGCCCCTAGGGGCTTTAAACCACACCCCCTGGCCTAACCGTGAACCATGTGACACGCGGTTGTAATGTATAACAAACTCTAATCTACCTACACTTTATCAACTACTGCAAAAGTAATCAAAGATCAAATTTTTATACGATTACCAGCAATAACGAAATACGGCCTTCTTCGATATCCCAAAATCGGAACAACATCAGTAAGCAGACCCCAAACAGGTTTAATAATCCAAGGAATGTTAGTGATTCCTTGATAAGCCTGTGCTGCAGAAGGTTGAACTTTCTGCACATCTTTCATGTAATACTCTGTACCCACCCTACCAAGAGCTCCACCAAACCCTTGATTTATCCCATAAACCACCACAACCCCACCAACAAAACTCCAATGTGTTTTTCTTGATAACATACTGAACCAATCAACTGGAGCCCTAATGTTAAACCCCACAAAAGCCCCTCTTTTTGGGCCTCCATTTTCATCTTCTTCAACAAGCTCTTTGTTGCAGGTTTCATGGTGTTTTCCTTCTTCCACCATCAATATCAGCTTTTTTTCACAAGAAAGTGTTTTTTTCTGAAATGGGTATTTCAAGATTTATTCTTTTGATGTTAACATAGTTGAAAAGGGATTGAAACTTTGAAAGCCTTGCAAGAAACCTCAAAAGTCAAAGTCAACGTTTGTAAAAATTGGATCTTGGGATCTGACACTGCAAGGTCTGTTGTTCTAGACTTGTTGACAAATCTTTGAAATGGGTTTTGAATCTTTTGATTGATTATTGCAAGTGCATCATCATCATCATAACCCCATCTGCCAGGAGGGGGGGGGGGGTGTTTAGAATCAGCCAAACAAAAATGTATAAAAATGGAATCTTGAAAATGTCTGCTCAGATGGGTGTGAATTACACTGAATCTTGTGAAAGATTTTCAAATCACAATGTGATAATCTTGTAACTGTTTTAAATGGATAAAGTTTTGAACTTTGATGATTGGGGATGAAATATTGAAAGCTCCGAGGAATCCAATGGTGAAATATGAAATTTTTGGAAGGTAGGTGGGAAGGTTATGTCATTGTTGACCAGAATCCTGGTGAGTATGGGTTCCAATATATTGGCTAGATTGATTTTTTTTAAAAGTTCTTACACTTTTTTCTTAAAAAGATTATATTTGGATTTGGATAAGTTGGTGCTACTCCTATATAAATATTTATGTAATAAAGATAGTGGATTCATGTTTTAGATTACTCTAGCTAAAATTTATTAGCCAAATGTTATCACGTATAAGAGCAAGTCTAATTTTAAGGGGATGACAAAGGCTATGTTCGGCAAAAGTAGTTGGAGGCTGATGACTGGTGGTTGGAAGTTGGTAGCTGTTGACTAGAAGCTGGTAGTTGTAGCTGGTAGCTGTACCTTTTTAGATATATTTTGTGTTCGACATGGTAGCTGGAGCTTTTAATAAATGTATAAAATGACAAAAATTGACATAACTAAAAATTTAAAAAGTTTGTACATTAAAAAGTTCATTATCCTTCGAGGTTAAAATAGTCATTTTTTTTCTAAAAGCTTGTAGCTCCTTCTAAACGCTACTAGTAGGAGCATTCAACCAAAAGCTTCAAGCTCCTAACCTAAAAGCTTCAAGCTCCTTCAACCAAACAAAGTTTTTTTATTGAGTATGAGTTTTTTCTTAAAAGCTTAAAGCTAGAAGCTCCTAAAAGCTTCATGCCAAACATACCCAAAGTTTTGACAGGTAGAATAGGCTAAATTGCACTTTTCGTCCTTTATGTTTCAATGTTTCGACAGACGCTGTCCTTTGACTTTAAAAATTACACTCTATGTCCTTTATATTTGCAATTATTAACGGGTGGTGTCCTTTCAGCTAAGCCCAGTTAACTTCTTATGTTAAAACCCTTCTTTGTAAAACTCCTTAACAATAGGGACCATATGTGTTAATTTTTTATGTTAAAACCCTTCTTCCTCCCACAATCAAAACCTCCACCGCCACCATCCCATCCATCTTCTCCTCCTCATCCGGATCATCAAATCCGTACACTGGAGCCGCCGGAGCATCATCCGGACACTTCCTCAACGAGTTTAACGTTACAAGTCAGCCGAATAACTTCTCATTGAAGAAGATCTGAGGCACGTCGAAGGATCCTGTCCGTTCAACCAATTCAATCTCGCGCGTTGGAAACAGGCTTTCTAGTACTCTATTTCATGATAATTCTTCAAGAAACTGCAATGATTTGAATGGTTTTTTCTTGAACGTAAGCAACAACATCATACTTCGTCAAGAAACTGCAAATGTTGGTGTTAATCAGAAATGTTTGAAGTTCCTATATGCATCAGAGAACCAGATTTCCGGACAGATTCCAAAGAGTCTCGTGAATCTTAGACCTCTAACAGTTCTTGTTCTCAACAACAACAAATTATCGGGTGAAATTCCTTCTGGTTTTTTTACTTCAAAGTCTCATGTGATGTTTAACTTTTCGTTCAATAACTTGTCTGGATCGATAAGGATAGATCATCATGCAATAAACTGCAAACGGATTGTCGGTAACCCTTTACTTCATGGTTGCCAATTTGTTAGTTTATCATCATCGCCACCAGAAGAACCATGGCCCGTCGGTTTCGACTCGTTAAACGATACTCATTCTTCATATTCTAATGGAGGAAAAGAAGGGTGCAAATTCTTTTGAGCTGATATTGATTATAGTTCCATCAATTATCATCATCATTCTTGTTGCTCTCGTTATCGTATATCTTTATCGGAGAAAACGAAAACCGACCGGTGGTTGCCGGAATCTCACCTCGTCGTCCTTCTCCTTCGCCTTCCGTTTATCGGAACTAACTTCGTCAAAGAGTTTACAGAATCTGAGTATTGCACATATGGTCCTTATTGTTAAGGAGTTTTACAAAGAGGGGTTTTAACATAAAAAGTTAACTGGGTTTAGCTGAAAGGACACCGCCCGTTAATGATTGCAAACATAAAGAACCTAAAGTGTAATTTTTAAAATTAAAGGACAACGTTTGTCAAAACATTGAAACATAAAAGACGAAAAGTGCAATTTAGCCTGTAGAATATTTGTTTGAGCCAATGTGCTCCTTGTTGCTTCAATTTCAGTTTTAGGTTAAATTGAAATTGAAGTTTTAACGGGTTTTAAGTAATTTTACTTTTAGCCAGAAGTATTTTTACTTTAAGATGCAGTTATACAGAAAGATCAGATCATTTTTTTTATTATTGCTTCTTGAGTCGTAACGGTATTTGAAAAAGAAGAAACACATGCTTGTAAATTTAAACAAAGCTTTAAATAATTAATTAATTTATACTATTCATGTGTGTTTGTTACTCATTACTTTTTTTTCTTTTATATTTTTAATTTGTTAATAATACGACTTTTGTTTTTCTTAACGTCAACGATGTAATATATTTATCAAAAAAGCTAGTAAGAAGCAAGAAAATGTACATAGCTATCATCCAACAACAACAAATAATGAGCACCATTACATACCCTTGGTTTATCAAGATCATTACGTGATACAATTGGAAATATTTTCAACTAGTCATAAACCCCCGCGTTGCAGGGCGGGGGCCGTAAAACCATGCTACCAGTGTTATAGGGCGGGAGGCGTAAAGCCATGCTAAGTAGCAATTAAACGAAGACCCGAGAAAAATCATAGAATAAAATTACGAATTTTTAACACTTAGTGACTCACGTGACGTAAACCATAGACGAATGCGAATGTATACCGACACGTATTAAAAAAAATAAAGGGAGTAAAAAGCAGACCAAATGTGACCAACGAACATCATGCTAAGTAGCAATCAAATAACAATCAAACATGAGAAAAAAACGTAAAATAAAACTATTATAAAAACAAAACTAATTTAAATTTTGTCGCAAAATTATAACAAAGCCAACGTAGAAATAACGTTAAAGTTAATATATACGGGAAAATAATGTTAAAGTTAGATATACGGAAAAAAAGCTTAAAAACAAAACCATAAGAAAAATGGGTTACTATTTGTTACCAAGTGTCACAAAATTAAATGTTACTGTGATCAAAACCAAAATCTGAAAAGTATACTTGCACAAATTGATGTTGACTAAAAGTTAACTGTTGTTTGACCTTTTATGTTTTAATATATATACACAATAACACTTAGTGACCCACGTGACGTAAACCATAAACGAATGCGAATGTATACCGACACGTATTAAAAAATTAAAGGGGGTAAAAAGCAGACCAAATGTGACCAACGAACGTCATGCTAAGTAGCAACCAAATAACAATCAAACATGAGAAAAAACGTAAAACAAAACTATTATAAAAACAAAACTAATTTAAATTTTGTCACAAAATTATAACAAAGCCAACGTAGAAATAACGTTAAAGTTAATATATACGGGAAAATAATGTTAAAGTTAGATATACAGAAAAAAAACCTTAAAAACAAAACCATAAGAAAAATGGGTTACTATTTGTTACCAAGTGTCACAAAATTAAATGTTACTGTGATCAAAACCAAAATCTGAAAAGTATACTTGCACAAATTGATGTTGACTAAAAGTTAATTGTTGTTTGACCTTTTATGTTTTAATATATATATACAATATACAATTATGTGAACACTCAATTGATCTTTATTCAAACACGAATTAAGAAAGTACAAATGATTACAATAAGAAATCACTCTGAATTGAAACGAATTAAGCTAACCCTAATCTCACATGATTAACCCCCCCCCCCCTTTTCAAGTTGTTAACGGCTATTAACAACCTAAGTTTCTATTTGGAAATATTAGCCCCTGCACTTCTTTTAAACAAGAAACCTTATCTTTTCAGAATTACACTAATAGTCCCTCACACTTTTAAGTATATTTGACCAAATTGTACCACGTGACAAAAATAAACGTAAATGAAACATAATTAAAGGGTGTGCCTATTGGCACACTAAAGTGCCTATTGGCACACCAAACCCTAGCAAAATTAGGGTTTATCTACGCAGCGTATTGGTCAATACGCAGCGTATAGGGTTAACCCTCTACGCTACGTATTGACCAATACGCTGCGTAGATAACCCATGGATCTCAGTGCCTGATAACCAATCATTGCACAGAAAACAAGGGTCATATACGCTGCGTATAGGTCTATACGCAGCGTATATAAACCATTAGATTTTTTTTGGTCATTTTGGTAGGTTTGAGGGTTCATTTTTTCACAAAGTTTAAATACGCTGCGTATTGACCTCTAAGCAGCGTATATAAAGGTCTGAAAATGTCTTTTATACCCTTGTGTTGAGGCTATACGAAGCCAAATACAAGGGTAGTTGTGTCATTTTGTTTCATACGCTGCGTAGGGACCTCTAAGGAGCGTATATAAAGCTCCATTTTTGTATTTTTTTATTGTGTATTCCTTTTTTATTTATAAAAAAAAAGAAAATTATTAATAAAAGACAATATTATTGGTAAATAATACAAATATAAATTATAAAAATAAAAAATAATATAAATATTATGAATTATAAAAATTAAAAAAGAAAATTATTTATAAAAAAACAATAGTATTGGTAAATAATACAAATATATTGTTTTGTTATCGTTTAAATTAAATTATCGTATTCCTTTGTTTATTTATAAAAAAAGAAAATTATTTATAAAAAAACAATATTATTCGTAAATAATACAAGTATATTATATTGTTATCGTTTAAATTAAATTATCTTATCGTATTGCATCGTATCGTATCGTATTGCATCATATCGTATCGTATAGTGTATAGTATATAAGTCTCGTATAGAGGCCTATACGGGTGTTATTGTATAGTATAGTATCGTATCGTATCGTATCGTATAGTGTAGTATAAGTCTCGTATAGGTTTTCTATAGGTCTTGTATATGCATATAGGATTAGACGGGACCTAAACCACACCTATACGATACGATATCACACTTATAGGCTTATACGAGGTTAATACGTGACCTAAACCACACCCATACGATACGATATCACACTTATAGGCTTATACGAGGTCAATATGTGACCTATACGACGCTATACGATACGATATCACACTTATAGGCTTATACGAGGTCAATACGTGACCTATACTACACCTATACGATACGATATCACACTTATAGGCTTATACGAGGTCAATACGTGACCTATAGGACGCTATACGATACGATATCATACTTATAGGCTTATACGAGGTCAATACGTGACCTATACTACGTTATACGATACGATATCACACTTATAGGCTTATACGAGGTCAATACGTGACCTATACTACACCTATACGATACGATATCACACTTATAGGCTTATACGAGGTCAATACGTGACCTATACGACACTATACGATACGATATCACACTTATAGGCTTATACGAAGTCAATACGTGACCTATACTACGTTATACGATACAATATCACACTTATAGGCTTATACGACGTCAATACGTGACCTATATGATCGATGCATTTTAGTTACACTCTATTTTATATTAATTATAATAAAAATGCATTGATAAGGAGATATAATACGCTACTTAATGGGTTTTTATTATCAAGCGGGTAAAGATCAAAATGAGCTAAAATGATTAATTTAGAGGAAAAAATATGAATACTTAACCATGATTCAAAGCTACATAATGTTAGATAAAAAAATCATTATATACATGAATATGTGAATAAATCTAAATTGCAATATATTATAATTTGGTTTGAAAAAATAAAATATTGTTGACACTTTGCAGGTAAAATCGAGAGTTAAAGAAAAATCAAAGACTTTACTATTTAATATGGAAAAGATGTATGGATTGCAAAGGATTAAATGGTGGGCTTTGGTTAAAATTAGTTGGGCTGGAGATTAAAGAATAAGCAACGATGAGATCTTGGGTTTGGGCCAATTGGAGGACAACAATTATTAGGCGGCAATTGGCACGAGAATTGGAGGGGGAGAGACATCAGCAGCCGTCAACACACAATCGAGGACGAATTGTATTTTTCTTATTCCAACTTTCAAGCTACTCTTAGAGGTCTGAACGATTCGGGAGGAGAACTGAAGCGGTGAAGACTATCATGAGCGGCTAGGCTCTCTCGTGGCTTCCTCCAGGCGGACGGTTCAGTTGGGTTTTTACGTTTCTCAGTTTATACTCAGGTTTGGATGTATTTTTGACCTTGACAACGTTGTATGAATACATTGATGTGTTGGTTTCTTTGAAGTATTTGCATGTGTTTTGAGTTCTTGCTTTACAACTTGTTTGGTTGATGACAAAACCTAGTAACTTGTTGGGTGACATAGAGTAAGTTGACTCACGCTAGTAAATAGGGTTAATCAAATTATAAAAGATCTGATGGCAAAGACTTATGTTTGATTACCATCTTAAATTAACCAACTTTCCAACATCATGTCTATGTGATGGCCAATTAACAAAGTAAACTGAGTTTTGTGAAGCCTAGAACCTGAAGTTTGGAGGAAGTTACGCTTTATAAATCTGATCTCTTTTCTCGTAATTAGTTTAAAGTTTTCTTTCAAATTAATCAAAACCCCCAATTCTAGATTAGTAGTAGTTAATTAAATAATTTAGCTAAACACTAACCACATATTCCCTGTGGATACGATACCCTACTTACGCTATCTACTTAGTTTAATTAGGTTTTTGCATGACCCTTACGACAGTCATCAAAATGGCGCCGTTGCCGGGGAATTAGTGCGCTTAGTGTTAGTGAGTTAGTTAGTGCTCTTGCTTTCTAAAAAAATAAAAATTCTCTAAAAAAAACCCTAAAAAATATTTTTTTTCTTCTTATTTTTGTTAGTTCGATATTACGCTCGGGTATTTTGTTTGTGCTTGTGCAGGTTTTTGAATCATGGATAGAGCTTATCAGCCAGAGTTTAATGAATTTCAGGATGTCGAATTCTCACAACATAACCGACCAATGCATCAGCAAATGAGCTTTCAAAACAGACAATCACCGACTCAAAACCGATGTACCAGATATGATGTAGATGAAGTGGATGGGTATTATGACCAGTTTGGATGTGAAGAATATAATGATTTTGCGCCTCCACCGCAACAATTTATTCAAAGAGGTCAGAATCGAGTCAGTTTGGGTCAGCAAAGGTTTAATAATGCTCAACAGAATAGTTATGGAAGATCGAGTGGTCCAGTTGAAGGTCCGAATGATGAGATAATGGAAATGCTGAAACAAATGAAGAAGGATCTAGAGTTACGAGCTAAGGCGTATCAAGCATTAGACAAGCAAGTTGCTCAGTTGGCAGTTGATGTGAAGGAAGTGGCAGACTCAAGAGATCAAGATAACTATGAAAGTAACTGGCAGACTCAAGAGAATGAGCAAGCGGGTCAACATGAGTCGGATGATAACTCCATCAATGAAAAGTTTGACACGATCATGGAGTTTTTGAAAGATATTCATAAAAGCAACAAAGTTAGAGATAGGGAGGTTAAGGCTTTGTCACAACAGGTTGGACAATTAGCTGATGAAGTGGCTATAATCAGAAAAAATCAAGATAAGCTCCTTAGTGATTTTCAGAAAAATCCAGCTCATAATTCTTCTCACAGTAGTGTCCACATAAATGAGGTAAGTACTCATTCTCTTTCTAAAAGTTCTACTGTTGAAACTCAGTCACAACAACATGTTGAGGGTATGGTAGAGGATGTGATTGAGTCTGATTCTGAGGATGAGAGTGAACGTGATCAGGAAAGTGGAAGTTTTATAAAATCTAAACATGGTTTAAATAAAACGTTTTCTGATAGTGATAATGGAAATTTAAAGGTTCCATTCCCTATGGCCTTACTTGCACCCAAAAATTTAAGTAAACGGAAATCATCTAAGGGTGAAAGCTGGGAAAGTTTTGAAAAAGTAAAAATAAATAAACCATTGCTTGAACAAATTAAAGAAAGTCCTGATCACATTGAATTTTTTGAAGAGTTGAGTACCCGAAAACGACGTCACAAGTTTCCTAAACAACTTGATACCGTTCATGTGAACGCCGTCTTGATGGGTTCCCTTCCCCCGAAACTCCAAGATCCAGGAGCACCTATTATTTCGATACAAATAGGTGATTTTAAATTGGATAGGGCTTTGTTGGATCTTGGAGCATGTGTGAGTATATTACCGGGGAGTTTATATGATCAGTATGATTTTGGGCCATTACAAAAAGTTGAAACTATAGTGGTGTTGGCTGATCAAACTCCTACGTGTCCTCGGGGGATTGTAAAGGATGTGATTGTGAAAGTTGGTGAATTTTATTATCCTGTTGATTTCTTGGTACTTGATTGTGTTAAAAATAATCAACCAACTGTTATATTGGGTAGACCGTTCCTAGCTACGACTCATGCTGTAATTCATTGTATTGAGGGAACGGTCAGGTTTAGGTTTGGGGATCAAAAGTCAATTTTAAAAGTATTTTCAAACTCAACCAAACCTGTTGCTAACAAGTGTGAACCTTCTGAAAAGAAGAGTCTTGTGGAAGAAAAAGAGTGTTTTATGATTGACAGGTTGGTAGAGGTTAAGAAAAAGAAGAAGAAATCAAGGAGGAGCAGGAGAAAGAAAAGAAAGAAATTACAGGAGATGGATGGAGAAGAAGAAAAGTGTGAGTTGAATAGCTTCTGGTTGTTGAACAAGTTGGATGGTGTTTCAAAGTTGTGGATGAATAGATTGATGAAAATGAGAGATTGCAAACACCCTACACGCCCACCATGATTTGATAGGTATGATCTGGCTGAAGATCTAAAACTTAGCGCTTCTTGGGAGGCAACCCAAGTTTTGTTTTTATTTCATTTGTTTTTATTTTTCGTGTTTTTGTGTATGAACCGGACAAGTGTGTGGAAGTCTGAGGAGGTTTGGTTGCTCGTCGAACTTGTTTTTCTCTCGTTTCTCTTTGTTATTGACCCGTTTAACCTGTTTGGGAGCTTTTGAGATTTATTTTGCAGGTTTCGATCATTTTTGTCCATACTCAATCTCCATTTGGACGAAAGTGATTCGAAGAATCATATAAAGACAAGCGTCCCGTGTTGAAGCAGCCGCGAATGAAATGCTATACCGTTGCAGTGGAACAAGCCTCATAGGAATTCATCCGTTCAAAATCAGGGGAGTCTGTTCCATTATCTATGTGTTTTTATTTATGTTTTTAGTATATAAATAGTTTCTCGCTCCATTGAGGATAATGTAGGAATTAAGTGTGGGGAGGGGAAACTAGCGTTTAGTGTGTCTTAGTTTGTGTCAGCCGTGTCGTAAAAATTAAAAAAATGAAAATTTAAAAAAAAAATAGAAAATGTTTCGAGAAAGTTTTTGCACCAAATGGAAGATGATAGGTATAATCAGTTTGTTGGCATGATTACTATATATATGAGATAACGAAATGGTCAGCCACGCGTCTAACTTAGGATATGTGGGTAGGCCCAGCCAGTTGATGAGTTTCTTAGGAATGATATAATATAGAGAAAAATGCCCGGATAGTCCCTGTGGTTTCACCTTTTTTCACCTATAGTCCCCAAGTTTCTAAAACTACCTGAATAGTCCCCAAGTTTTCGATTTTTGTTCCCGGATAGTCCCTGGGTCTAACTTCAGTTACTTTTCTCTGTTAAGTGACCCCACGTGCATATCACGTGAGGGGTATTTTGGTCAGCTTACTTGTGCCTAACATATAAAAGTATACCTGCACCCCTACTCCCTCATTGTCAGTTGTTTTCCCTCCCTCCCTTAGTCGAATCCGGCTCATCATCTTCCCCTAATCTCTTCACCCCAGGTAAACCCTAAATCTGATCGATCGATCATCTGATCATCAGAATCTTCCCACGAAAATGAAGGACGACGATCCTCAACATCCAAACAACAACCGTCAGTGGAATTTCCGGTCTAATTCTGAGTATGTGAAGCCGTTTGTACCAGAGACTGTTTACGGTAAGTATCGTTAAAACCCTAGCTTCATTGTGCAAGAATGCTACAGGTTGAACAACATGCAATATAGAGAAATAAACTGTTAAAACCCTGTCATTTTATACCCTAATGTAAGTTTAATGTATGTGCAGATGGTTTTGAGAACTTTTTCAGCATAAAACTTCTTTATGGTGGTGTGTTTACTCCGTCACCAGGAAGAAAATACGCTTTTGGCAAAGCTGCTTATGTTGACTACTGCAACATTGAGGAATTTTCAATGCATGAAATCGATTGGATGGTGAGAGATCTTCAACTATATGTTCCTGATGTGAAGTTCTATTACCATTTTAAGATTCCTGAGTTAGATTTAGATGTTGGATTATGTCCTTTAGGTAATGATGGTGATGTTAGGCTTTTGGCCAAATATGTTGCAAAAAACAAACTTATTAAGGTGTTTATAGAACATGGTGAAACCAAGGTTAAAAATTACTTTAGTCCGACACAATCGTCGAAGGTGGTTATTCAAGAATTAGAGAATGAGGGGGGTGCTGTTAATACCATTCAAAGGCCTAGAAGAAAGAAACTTAGGGTATCAAAAAATCTGTTACTTCAATGGAAAGATGTAACTGATGTAGAAGGTTCAGAGGCTGCTGATAAGGTAATTAATGATGTAACTGATGTTGAAGAGGGTAACACAGGTGGTGTAGAGACTGTTAATGCAGAGGGTAACACAGGTGGTGTAGAGGCTGTTGATAAGTTAAGTAATGAAGTTGTAAATGAAGGTGTAACTAATGAAGATGTAGAGGCTAATGTAGGTGGTGTAGAGGCCAATGTAGGTGGTGTAGAGGCCAATGTAGGTGGTGTAGAGGCCAATGTAGGTGGTGTAGAGGTTAATGTAGGTGGTGTAGAGGCTAATGTAGGTGTGGAGAATGCATCGTTCCATAACAGTTTTAGCTATGATTTTGACAATGCAAATTTCTCAACTGATTTTCCAATAGATGGTGTGTCTAGGCAAGCTGAGGGTGATGAGTCTGAGGTTGGTCAGTCTAAGCAAGCTGAGGGTGGTGAGTCTGAGGTTGGTCAGTCTAGGCAAGCTGAGGGTGGTGAGTCTGAGCATGTTGAGGGTGTTGAGGCAAGTGATGGTGCTGAGGGTGATGATTCAGATGATAGTGACTTTGTAGAGGGGTTAGAGAGTATGGATGAGGCTGAGTATGACATGATGGACTACCATGCAAATGTTGACAGGGGTGTGGAGTTTATGGGAGCTGAAGTAGAGTCTGTTGGCAACCATGATGTGGATACTAGTGATGACTTATTAGATGATGAAAATCTAAGTTATGAGTCTTTTGACAGTTTGACTGATGAGGAAATGGAAGATTTCGAAACTAGGAGAAGTTTGAAATTAAGAGAGTTGAGGAGGAAAAAGAAGGTTGCACAATCAACATCCCAAGTGACCTTTTATGTGGGTCAGTTGTTTCCAACAGCCAAAGCAGCAAAAGACAAGATAAACAAACATGCAATTGAAACAAGGAGGTCACTGTCTTTTCTGAGAAATGATAAAAGAAGAATTAGGGTGGTTTGTGAGGGTAGATGTCCAATATTCACATGTGGGCCAAATCAAACTGGGCCCAGCCAAAGTGGGCCTGGTATCCATATACAATCTGCAAGTGGGCCTGGTATCCAAAAAGGCAAGGAATCTTCTGCAAGTGGGACAAAAAAGGGGTTTAAAAAGGGATTGGTAGAATGCAATGATAAAAGGAAGGGTAGGTTAAATAGTGTTGATTGTCCTTGGGTTTTGTACTTGTCTAGATTGAGTGATGAAGATGAGACTTGGGTGGTAAAGACTTACCAACCGGATCACAAGTGTCTCACATCCAGAAAAATACAGCCTTTCACTTCTACCTTCTTGGCTAAACAAGAGTTTGTGATGAATCAGATTGCAGCCAACCCTAATATTTCAGTAAGTAGGCTACAAGAAAAGCTTGGGAGGAAGTATGAGCTGTCTGTGACAAAAATGAAGGTATAAACCCTAATTTCTGCTTCTGTTTATTTTCTTTAATTATAAACCATTGACTAATTTTAAGTTGATTACAGGCTTTCAGGACAAAGCTCAAGGCCACCAAAAAGATTGAAGGGGACTTCAAAGTTCAGTATGCAAGCCTCAGGGACTATGTCATGGAACTGCACAGGACCAATCCAGGTACAACAGTTAAATTTGTTGTTGAGCCTGAGTGTAACCCACATGCACCCACAAGGATCTTCAAGAGGATTTACATTTGTTTGGGACCACTGAAAGAAGGGTTTAAAGAGTGTAGGAGGGAACTGTTGGGGTTAGATGGGGCATTTATGAAAGGCCCCTACCCTGGTCAGATGCTAACAGCAGTTGGTTTAGATCCCAACAATGGCATTTATCCTTTAGCTTATGGAATTGTTGAGGCTGAGAACAAAGACTCCTGGATCTGGTTCCTACAGTGTATTAAAGATGACTTGGATCTTCCAGATAATGCAAATTTCACCTTCATTTCTGACAGGCAAAAGGTATGGTATTAAATTCAGCAAGAGTCATTCAGCAATTAGCATAAGTCTGTTTTTTGTATGATTAATGTTTGAAATGTGATGAAACAGGGAATAATACCAGCCATAAGTCAGGTATTTCCAGCAGCTGAGCATAGATTTTGTGCAAGGCATATTTGGCAGAACATGAAACTTCAATGGAGAGGAGATGCCTTCAAGGATTGTCTTCAAAATGCATCCAAAGCTTATACAGTTCCAGATTTTGAAGCAAAAATGGAGGAGTTGAGGTTGTACAACATTGAAGCTTATAATTGGTTGGCAAGTATTCCACCCATTCACTGGAGCAGGTCTCATTTTACAGGTATATGCATACCAAAACTTATAACTGCTGTTTAACCTGTTTATTGATGTTTCTGCTGTTTATTGATGTTTCTGCTGTTTAATGCTGTTTATGTCTGTTTATTGATCATTCAGTTTGGCAATTTGATATACAGGTAGGGCACAATCTGATGTGGTGCTGAACAACATGTGTGAAGTCTTGAATGCAAGGACAGTCAATGGTCGAGACAAGCCTATAATTTCTGCTTTGGAGTTTGTCAGAGAGTATCTAATGCAGAGGATAATGAATGTCATCAGGAAGATTCGGCAGACAAATGGTCCACTTACTCCTAGAGTTGCAAAGATCTTTGAAAACACAAAGAAATTAGCTGCAAATTATAATGTTAGGTGGAGTGGTGGGACAAAGTATCAAGTCAGTGGTAAGGTCACAGTGGATGGTGCTGCAACACATAAACAGTATGTTGTGGATGTTGTGGATAGGGTTTGCACTTGTAGAGAATGGGAAGTTTCAGGAATCCCTTGTAGGCATGCTGTGGCTGTCAATTGGGACATGGCAATGAATGGCCAAGAGGTTGGACCCCCAGAATCATGGGTTAATGAATGTTATTATCTTGAAACATGGAAGAGGGTTTACAGTCATACCATTGGTCCCATTAATGGTAGAGAATTATGGCCAAAATCACAGGTTCCAACCAACCTAACCCCACCTCTGCACCACACACCTATCGGCAGACCTAAGAAGAAAAGAAGGAAGGATGCTGTGGAGTTGCAGGATGAAGTTGAAAGGGCTTCACAAGCAAGAAACAAGGGAAACAGGGCTGCTGAAGCTGATAACGAGCAGGCTGTGGTTGGTGGCAAATTCACAAGAAAATGGAAGTCCGTGAAGTGCCAGAAGTGTGGTGAAAAGGGCCACAACCAAAGAACTTGTGGAAGGACCAAAACAGTTGCCGGGCCGAAGAAAGGGAAGAAAGGTAAGAAGAAGAAAGATGGTAATCAACCTACTGAGGCTGGTGAGGGAGCTCCAACTGTTTAAGGGTTATGGTTCTTCGGGTTGTCGGGTTATGGTTTTTGGGTTGTCTTAAGGGTTATGGTTCTTTTGGGTTGTCTTAAAACAGTTATGCAGTCTTTTGTGTCTCTTTAACCTGTTAAAACACTATGACAATTATCATGTATGGTTGGATGTTTAATGTTCAGTCGTTTAAAGTTTATGGTTTGTAGTATTTTCTGTTTTACTTTCATGTTTGTGGTTTAAAGTTTGGACAAGTCATGTACAGGTTATTGTGTTCATTTGCAGCTCATGTTTGTGGTTTAAAGTTTGGACATGTCATGTACAGGTCATGCACAATGTCGTATGTGCAATGTACATTTTGCAGGAACATGTTATTATGTTCATTTATAGGAACAGCTCATGCACAATGTCATTTGTGCAATGTGCATTTTGTAGGAACAGGTTCATACACAATTTCGTTTCGCATAAGATTCGACCAATATGTTTTGCACAATTTCGTTTCGCATAAGATTTGACCAATATGTTTGCACAATACACTTTGCACAATACATAGTTACTTCCAAACAACCTGCTGGTCATTGAATGCTAACCATATTTCACCAAACACAGTTTTCCAACATTTAAGACATTGAATGCTAACCATATTTCACCAAAACAACCAACTTCATTGAATGTTATCCATACATCAGATTTTCAAAAACATTACAACATCCTTAACATTTAACACATTACAATATCCATACAAATGCATTCAAGCCTTAACATATATCCAAAACACAAACCCTAAAACTATCAAAAGAACCGTAATAATCTTGTTCTTCAGCCGATTCTTTTCCCGCATCTTGGCTAACTCAACATCAACTTGGTTTCTGTGTCTTAGAAGCCCTGGAATAATTGCCACTGCACGACTGCACATTGGTGGGTCCACCCACCCTATGAATCTTCCACAGTTGGGATTCTACAGAGAAAGACGAAAGGATCAAACCTTTTAAGCCCTAGACTATTAAAATCGCTAATAGTATACATTACCATGGTTGGACAGGAGTAGAATCGGCGACCAGGGTTGAGATCAGTCCATGACGTAACTATGATTGCATCTTGGCCACAATTGCAGAGAACCATGACGATGATGGATTCGAGGCTGCTGAGGAAGATGAACAATGGAGAAGACGATGGAATCGATGCTGTTGGTGGTTAGGTTTGTGGGAAAAAGGGTGTTATTTAATAGGCAGAGAAAACAATGAATGTAAACTGACCAAAATACCCCTCACGTGATATGCACGTGGGGTCACTTAACAGAGAAAAGTAACTGAAGTTAGACCCAGGGACTATCCGGGAACAAAAATCGAAAACTTGGGGACTATTCAGGTAGTTTTAGAAACTTGGGGACTATAGGTGAAAAAAGGTGAAACCACAGGGACTATCCGGGCATTTTTCTCTATAATATACTTAAATTAGAAGTCATGTGGGTTCTCACCTTAGGAGTTATGGCAAAACTGAAACTGTGAAGAGTACAAGAGGTACGTCATAAGTAAAAAACTTATAAGTTTTTCCGATTAAATTGGCACACCGTTTCTTTTTGTGAAAACAAATCCGAAACAATGTAGCGCCCGAAAAAAAATATATTTCATCCATTTATTTGAGCACATGTAGAAAAAAAAGAGAAAAAATGAAGCCTATGGTATTGCGCGGGGGGGGGGGGGGGGATAGCGACTCATGCGGTACATACCCTCTAGGTGGAGTTATATAAAAATGTGAAGTTTATGGCATTAACCATGGGGATGGTGACTCGTGTGGCGTATGTCCGCTAAACTGATCATAAGCAAAAGCATGTAAAGCTCGCAATATCATCCATCTATCCATCCTAATTTTAATCGGAATAGCATAAGGGTTTTTTATATAAGACGGTACATTTGATATCTTTTAATCTCATAAGCTTGAAACGGGATTAGGTGGAGTTGTAGTCTTTTGAGTGTGAGATCCATAGATGATTATACTTACTTGAACTTAAATGGATCGTGAATAAGGGCTCGGAAGCTGGCGGTTGGGTTTAGGTGGATCGTATACCTCCAATCTTGGTTAACGTATGATTTGATTTGTTAATAAATTAACTGAATATATTGATGCCAGTGTTTCTGATTGTGATTCCATTGCAGATAATTTTTTCGGGACGAAAAAAGATAAGTGTGGGGATTTTGATCAGTGCATTTTAGTTACACTCTATTTTATATTAATTATAATAAAAATGCATTGACAAGGAGATATAATACGCTACTTAATGGGTTTTTATTATCAAGCGGGTAAAGATCAAAATGAGCTAAAATGATTAATTTAGAGGAAAAAATATGAATACTTAACCATGATTCAAAGCTACATAATGTTAGATAAAAAAAATCATTATATACATGAATATGTGAATAAATCTAAATTGCAATATATTATAATTTGGTTTGAAAAAATAAAATATTGTTAACACTTTGCAGGTAAAATCGAGAGTTAAAGAAAAATCAAAGACTTTACTATTTAATATGGAAAAGATGTATGGATTGCAAAGGATTAAATGGTGGGCTTTGGTTAAAATTAGTTGGGCTGGAGATTAAAGAATAAGCAACGATGAGATCTTGGGTTTGGGCCAATTGGAGGACAACAATTATTAGGCGGCAATTGGCACGAGAATTGGAGGGGGAGAGACATCAGCAGCCGTCAACACACAATCGAGGACGAATTGTATTTTTCTTATTCCAACTTTCAAGCTACTCTTAGAGGTCTGAACGATTCGGGAGGAGAACTGAAGCGGTGAAGACTATCATGAGCGGCTAGGCTCTCTCGTGGCTTCCTCCAGGCGGACGGTTCAGTTAGGTTTTTACGTTTCTCAGTTTATACTCAGGTTTGGATGTATTTTTGACCTTGACAACGTTGTATGAATACATTGATGTGCTGGTTTCTTTGAAGTATTTGCATGTGTTTTGAGTTCTTGCTTTACAACTTGTTTGGTTGATGACAAAACCTAGTAACTTGTTGGGTGACATAGAGTAAGTTGACTCACGCTAGTAAATAGGGTTAATCAAATTATAAAAGATCTGATGACAAAGACTTATGTTTGATTACCATCTTAAATTAACCAACTTTCCAACATCATGTCTATGTGATGGCCAATTAACAGATGAATACACAGTAAAAAATACAAAAAATGGAGCTTTATATACGCTCCTTAGAGGTCCCTACGCAGCGTATGAGACAAAAATGACACAACTACCCTTGTATTTGGCTTCGTATAGCCTCAACACAAGGGTATAAAAGACATTTTCAGACCTTTATATAAGCTCCTTAGAGGTCTATACGCAGCGTACATATACAATAAAGGTTAAAAAGATAATTTAACCACATGTTTGGGGTTAAAAATAAAAACTACCCTTTATATACGCTGCGCATAGACCTATACGCAGCGTATATAAAGGTTTGAAAATGTCTTTTATACCCTTGTGTTGAGGCTATACGAAGCCAAATACAAGGGTAGTTGTGTCATTTTTGTCTCATACGTTGCTGATGCGTGTTAGTGTATATATGTTTTTAGATGTTTATTTAAGCCCTTTTTACACTTTTAGCCAAGTTTTAAATTTATAAAACACGATATTTACTAACACTAAGCACACATATGGGCAAGTGCACCCATCGTGGACGTAGTATAGTGTTGGTAAGATACCGAGGTCGTCCAAGGACACAAGAGCTTTTAATACCGGTTTATCCTCAACGTCTAATCAAATCAAAAAGTTAGAAAAATGTTTTAAACTAAGAAAAATAAAAACTAACTAAATGCTGAAAAATAAATAAAAACAGATAGACAAGATGAATCACTTGGATCCGACACGTGTATTAGTATAACCTTTGATTATTTTCGCACTTTTGCACTTGTTTAAGAGATTATCTTAGTTATTGTAGTAGGCCCCTCTTTTGAAGGCGACGTTACCCTCAACCCAGTAGTTTGAGTCAGCAAGGATACAATCCTAAAGGGTCGGATTATTGAAAGATAATGAATTAAGTTATTAATGCAAATTATGGTAGGCCCCGCTTTTGGCGGTGACGTTACCCTCGACTAAGTAGTCTGAGTCAGCAGGGATACAGTCCTAAATAGCCGGGTTATAGTATTAATAGTAGTTAGCTTATGAGGGGGTCAAAGAGTTTGGATCCCCGCCATCCAATACCTATGAGCATTGAAGGAGATCCTACTAAATTTGACCCAGGTCCCAAGCAGGACCTCTAAACGCTGAACAAGGGCAAGACCTTTACCAAACCGTTCCCTTAACCCCCGACCAGGTGGCCAACATACCTCCATATAGACCGTGGAGATATGAATGGTGAAAATCTTTTATTTTATATAGACAGTAAAATAATGCCAAGACACCACGGACAAACGATAAGGAAAGATCACCTTCAACATAAGTAACTAGTTATTAAAGTCATTAATACAAAACCAAATAAAAAGTGCAAAAGATTAAAAATAAAAAGTATTATACTAAACACTTGTCTTCACCAAGTGATGTAAGAGACTTAGGCAAACATGGCCTTGATTGTCAAGAACTCTTACGATCAATCTTGGATCCCGAGACGACTCACACACTCTATGATGGACAATGGATGATGGTGGTGGATGATGGTGTTATGGTGGTGATGGGTGGTGGATGAAGTGTGAGAGAGGTGGTGTGCCAAGGGATGAGAGAGAATGAAACCAAGCTCCTCTATTTATAGGCTGAACAGAACGCTGGACACGGCCCCGTGTCCGCTGGACACGGCCCCGTGCCCGTCTGACATTCTCTCTCTTCATTAATTGTAATTGCGAATTACAATTAATGCACCTGCTGTACTTTCAACACGCCCCCGTGCCCGCTGGGCACGGCCCCGTGGTGAGCAATGGAAGCTTCTACTGGTTTGTCTTTTCTGCTGCTTCCTGGGCACGCCCCCGTGTTCACTGGACACGGGGCGTGTTCAGACTTCTGTTCTCTTCTCTTTGTCTTGGGAGGTGCCGTTGAGGGTCCGGGCAGTTTACTTTTGTCCCTTTTCTTGTATTTATGGTAGAATTAGTGGTCTTTTTGCTTCTTTTGTGATTTTGAGCTCATTTCATCCTGAAAATACAAAAGGAAGACAAAAACACTCTTTTTCCAACATTAGTACTTAAAAAGGGTTAGTTTTATGCCTTAATTGATGTGTTTTATATGTTGCATTTTACACACATCAAATACCCCCACACTTGAACTTTTGCTTGTCCTCAAGCAAAACTCTTTTAATGTGGCTTACACTCCCAAATGGAATAGGTAGAAGAGAAGTCTTGTCCTAGAGTGTCGGGAATCCAAGGTTTGTATAGGTTCTATTTTTATTTTATTTACAATCTTATTTGTCATGGTTTATTTTGAACTTTTCATAAGATAAACTACTTATTTGGGCATAGCATGCCTTATTAAAATTCCATTTATATACAAGTTCACATACCTCACGGGAGATCACTCAATCACTCGGCCGAAGGTGTATATTTAAGTGAATCGCTCGAGAGCGGCACGGATTTACATTCTCCATATGCTTGCCAAGCGATCAATCCTCCTCCTTTTTAACTTTTTACCTTTGTAAATATCAAGAGGTCTTTTGGGGTAAAGGCTTGGGTTTAAAGGTGGGTGGTTGGTTAGTGGTTAGTAAAAAGGGCGAAAATCGTAACAAGTGTCGGTTTTCGTGAAATACCTTATTTTTGGTGACATTTATTTTTGAAGTATTTCTCCAAACAAGCTTTTTGTAGCTTATGTTTGTTTTTGACTTCATTCATCATTTTTTTTTTTTCGTCACGTAAAGGGTATGTTTATGAAAAACCGAGTTTGTTACTAAAATAAAGGTGAAAAAAAAAATGAAAAAGGTTTTTGGTGGGTAAAAAAAATTGTTTTGGGGGTAATGAAATGAAAAGTTTAGGCTCAAAGGGGTTTTCTAGGGGGGTTTTGGGTAGGTAAAAAAAAAAAAAAATTTGAAAAATAATGGTTTTGAAAGAAAATAGTTAGTTCTAATGCCTCCATCATTTACTTACTTGGGTTTAAGTTGGTAAGGACCGGGAATGTATCGTCGTGGCAAGTTCTAGATTTGTAAAGACCGAGCGGCTATTCACACAAGAAACGAAAAATGAGCATTTAATCTAAATATGTGTATTTTTATGCTCAATAAAGGCTCAAAACTCACTTTTTGTGGGAATGGGTTTTTAATGTGACCAAGCATATATAATCGAATTTTAGCTAGACTTGTTATACCGGTTCATAATTTTCTTATGTTAGTTCTTTTTATCACGACGCTATCGGTTGTAAGTTTGTAAAAATATAACCCTTTTATAACTTGTTATTCCCAACTTAAACTAAGACAAGTAAATAAAAAAAATGAAAAAGTTTTTGAAAAAATTTGGGGTGTTTAGCGGTTCCAATAGAGTTTTGTGTAAGGCTTGTTTTAGGATTTTGCAAAATTCCAAGGTTTTAGCATCCCCCCCACACTTAAATTACACATTGTCCTCAATGTGTTCCAAAAATAAAGTTTTTGGTTGATTAGAATATGTAAAAGTGTGTTTAAAAACAAAGATTTGTGTTACTGGCGCTCTGGACACGGCCCCGTGTTGACCGGGTACGGCCCCGTGGTCAAGTGCCAGTAACAAAAATTATAGAAGTGAAACAGAAGCCTGGACACGGGGGCGTGTTCGCTGAACACGGCCCGTGTCCAGTTACCTGAACTGGGTGATTTCCTGCAGGGGGCTCAGCACGGGGCCGTGTTGGTTGGGCACGGCCCGTGTGGAGCCTTCTGTTATGGAGATTTTTGTCGGTTTGTTCTGTTCTTCTGCATGGTTCCATTTTTTCTCGTTCCTTTTTCATCCATTACCACAATGAGTGTGATTTATTCTGCAAAAACTAAAAGATTAAACTAAACTAAGGATAGGTCCGCGGAATGCCTCCGTGGTGCGCCACGTTTATAAGGGTCCTTGGCTAGACCCAATTCCCGGTCACACGTCTTTTGATTGGGGTGCCTTGCCTCCCAAGTTACACCGTCGGAGAGCGGCATCCAAGCTTGAGTCGATAACCTTCATGTAGTGGATCGGGTCGTCATCCTCTATTCTTTTCCCAACTCCGAACTTTACCTCATCGTCCCCATATCTCAAAGTTAGTGTCCCGTCATTCATGTCCACTACTGCTTGTGCGGTGGCAAGGAAAGGTCTCCCTAGAATAAGAGGGACCTCGGTGTCTTCCTCCATGTCGAGTATGACAAAGTCAACAGGATAAACGAATCTGCTTACCCTTACCAAGACATTCTCGATGACACCTTGCGGGAACTTGACCGATCGATCCGCGAGTTGTATGCTTATTTTTGTGGGGCTTGTGGTTCCCAAGCCAAGCCTTTTGAACATTGAAGAGGGCATGAGGTTAATGCTAGCCCCTAAGTCGGCCAAGGCATTGCGAACGGGAGATTCCCCTATTGAGCACGGAATCGTGAAACTTCCGGGATCGATCTTTTTTTCGGGTAGTTTATTGAGCACGAGGGCAGAGCATTCTTCGCCTAAATTAACTAATTGCAAATTTTCAATTTTCTTTTTATGTGTAAGGAAGTCCCTCATAAATTTAGAGTATTTGGGCATTTGGGTTAGGACTTCGATAAAAGGAATATTGACATGCAATTGTTTTAGCAAACTTTCGAATTTTGCGAATTGCTCGTTGGTTTTTTGACGAATTAACCTACCGGGGTACGGAACCCGAGGAGCCTTGGTAGGCTCTGTTGATGGGGGAGGGTCCTTCTCCTGCAGATTTGTTGGCGTTGATTCTTCCGCGCCTGGAGGTACTTCTGCAGGCCCTACGGTCCGGTTTCGTAGCGTGATGAGGTGAACTTGCGCCTTCGGGTTGGTTTCGGTATTGCTGGGTAATGCGCCTTGTGGTCTTTCGGAAAAATTTTGAGCTAGTTGATTTATTTGTTTTTCTATGTTTTGAATGCTAGCCTGTTGATTCCTAAAGTTTGATTCTAATTGTAGGAATCTTTCCGAATTTTTCTTGTCAGTGTCAGAGACGAGGCGAGATATAGTATCTTCGAGCCTTTCTCTTCCACTTTGTTGTTGAGTGAAATTTTGTGACTCATTTCTTGATTGCTGAAAGTTTGTTCGTTGTGGTTGTTGGTTACTACTATTGCCGGGCTCCCTCCAACCAAGGTTTGGGTGGTTTCGCCATCCTTGGTTGAAGGTCCCTGTTGGAGGACCCGACGGCCTAGGTCTATTATCAATGTAGTTTACCATTTCTTGTTGATCGTCCGTTTCTTTCATGCAACTCCAATTTTCATGTGACCCACCACACCCCTCACAAGCCATAACCGAGACTGTTTTTGTCATTTCTAATTTTTTTATTTTTGAAGAAAGGGCCTCGATTTGGGCTTTTAACGAGGTGCTTTCGTCTACCTTATGGGCGCCCGGGGCGATAGTTTTATTTCCCCGGGGAGTGTGCCATTGAAAATTGGTTTGAGCAATTTCCTCAATCTGATTATATATTTCGTGTGGGCGTCGATTACCTAAAAGTCCCCCGGAGCTAGAATCAAGTGTCTGCCTAGTATGTGGCAACAACCCATTGTAGAAAGTGGATACTTGTTGCCATATTGCGAGGCCGTGATGGGGACACTTGCGTAATAGCTCCTTGAACCTTTCCCAAGTTTCATACAAGGATTCCCCGTCCTCTTGTGAGTATGTGTTAATTTCAGCCATTAATTTAGCAGTTTTGGAAGGAGGGAAATACTTATATAGAAATTTTTGGGCTAGTTCATCCCAGGTGTTTACCGATCCAGCTGGGAGGGTGTTGAGCCAAGCTTTTGCTCGGTCTTTTAGTGAGAATGGAAACATACGAAGGCGGATGGCGTCGTTTGATGCTCCATTGATCCGAAATGTATCACATATTTCTAAGAAATTAGTTATATGTAGATGGGGATCCTCGTCCGCGAGCCCGTGAAAGGTTGCGGAGTTTTGGAGCATTTGTATCAAGTGCGGTCGAAGTTCGAAGTTATTGGCTTCGACATTCGGGGCATTGATAGCGGCGCCGAGATTACCTACGGTGGGCCGTAAGTAATCCATGAGGGTACGTTGGTCCGCCATTGGGGGTGGGTCACCCGAAACTTTCTCTTGGTTTTTGGCTTTTAACCTTTTTCTGAGAAAGCGTTCGGGTTCTTCTAATGGTTCCTTTATGTCTTTATTGGAACTGGAGCTCATACACTACGCGAGGTTGGCGTCGGGTTCCAAGTCCTGCAATAAAAACAGAAAAGAATGTTGGTCAGAAGGTTCACCACGGCCCCGTGTCGAGCGAACACGGCCCCGTGGTCGGAGGTACAGTGGTTGTTTTTCAGATCCCAGTTACTGGAAGTTGGACACGACCCCGTGTTGCACCGACACGGCCCCGTGGTCAGCCTTCTGTTAACTTGAAAAACAAAAACTGCCAGTAATGTTGCTGAGCACGGCCCGTGTCCGACCAGGCACGGCCCCGTGCTGAGCTCTGCAGAAGCTGAAAAATCTAAAAAAAAAATCCTAAAAATTAAAGAAAAATAAAAAGATGATTAGGCCGTTGATTCCTAACTTTCTTAAAATCCTTGTGTCCCCGGCAACGGCGCCAAAAACTTGATGCGTGTTAGTGTATATATGTTTTTAGATGTTTATTTAAGCCCTTTTTACACTTTTAGCCAAGTTTTAAATTTATAAAACACGATATTTACTAACACTAAGCACACATATGGGCAAGTGCACCCATCGTGGACGTAGTATAGTGTTGGTAAGATACCGAGGTCGTCCAAGGACACAAGAGCTTTTAATACCGGTTTATCCTCAACGTCTAATCAAATCAAAAAGTTAGAAAAATGTTTTAAACTAAGAAAAATAAAAACTAACTAAATGCTGAAAAATAAATAAAAACAGATAGACAAGATGAATCACTTGGATCCGACACGTGTATTAGTATAACCTTTGATTATTTTCGCACTTTTGCACTTGTTTAAGAGATTATCTTAGTTATTGTAGTAGGCCCCTCTTTTGAAGGCGACGTTACCCTCAACCCAGTAGTTTGAGTCAGCAAGGATACAATCCTAAAGGGTCGGATTATTGAAAGATAATGAATTAAGTTATTAATGCAAATTATGGTAGGCCCCGCTTTTGGCGGTGACGTTACCCTCGACTAAGTAGTCTGAGTCAGCAGGGATACAGTCCTAAATAGCCGGGTTATAGTATTAATAGTAGTTAGCTTATGAGGGGGTCAAAGAGTTTGGATCCCCGCCATCCAATACCTATGGGCATTGAAGGAGATCCTACTAAATTTGACCCAGGTCCCAAGCAGGACCTCTAAACGCTGAACAAGGGCAAGACCTTTACCAAACCGTTCCCTTAACCCCCGACCAGGTAGCCAACATACCTCCATATAGACCGTGGAGATATGAATGGTGAAAATCTTTTATTTTATATAGACAGTAAAATAATGCCAAGACACCACGGACAAACGATAAGGAAAGATCACCTTCAACATAAGTAACTAGTTATTAAAGTCATTAATACAAAACCAAATAAAAAGTGCAAAAGATTAAAAATAAAAAGTATTATACTAAACACTTGTCTTCACCAAGTGATGTAAGAGACTTAGGCAAACATGGCCTTGATTGTCAAGAACTCTTACGATCAATCTTGGATCCCGAGACGACTCACACACTCTATGATGGACAATGGATGATGGTGGTGGATGATGGTGTTATGGTGGTGATGGGTGGTGGATGAAGTGTGAGAGAGGTGGTGTGCCAAGGGATGAGAGAGAATGAAACCAAGCTCCTCTATTTATAGGCTGAACAGAACGCTGGACACGGCCCCGTGTCCGCTGGACACGGCCCCGTGCCCGTCTGACATTCTCTCTCTTCATTAATTGTAATTGCGAATTACAATTAATGCACCTGCTGTACTTTCAACACGCCCCCGTGCCCACTGGGCACGGCCCCGTGGTGAGCAATGGAAGCTTCTACTGGTTTGTCTTTTCTGCTGCTTCCTGGGCACGCCCCCGTGTTCACTGGACACGGGGCGTGTTCAGACTTCTGTTCTCTTCTCTTTGTCTTGGGAGGTGCCGTTGAGGGTCCAGGCAGTTTACTTTTGTCCCTTTTCTTGTATTTATGGTAGAATTAGTGGTCTTTTTGCTTCTTTTGTGATTTTGAGCTCATTTCATCCTGAAAATACAAAAGGAAGACAAAAACACTCTTTTTCCAACATTAGTACTTAAAAAGGGTTAGTTTTATGCCTTAATTGATGTGTTTTATATGTTGCATTTTACACACATCAGTTGCGTAGGGACCTCTAAGGAGCGTATATAAATAATACAAATATAAATTATAAAAATAAAAATAATATAAATATTATGAATTATAAAAATTAAAAAAGAAAATTATTTATAAAAAAACAATATTATTGGTAAATAATACAAATATATTGTTTTGTTATCGTTTAAATTAAATTATCGTATTCCTTTGTTTATTTATAAAAAAAAGAAAATTATTTATAAAAGAACAATATTATTCGTAAATAATACAAATATATTATATTGTTATCGTTTAAATTAAATTATCTTATCGTATTGCATCGTATCGTATCGTATCGTATTGCATCATATCGTATCGTATAGTGTATAGTATACAAGTCTCGTATAGAGGCCTATACGGGTGTTATTGTATAGTATCGTATCGTATCGTATATAGTATAAGTCTCGTATAGGTTTCCTATAGGTCTTGTATATGCATATAGGATTAGACGGGACCTAAACCACACCTATACGATACGATATCACACTTATAGGCTTATACGAGGTTAATACATGACCTAAACCACACCTATACGATACGATATCACACTTATAGGCTTATACGAGGTCAATACGTGACCTATACTACGTTATACGATACGATATCACACTTATAGGCTTATACGAGGTCAATACGTGACCTATACTACACCTATACGATACGATATCACACTTATAGGCTTATACGAGGTCAATACGTGACCTATACGACGCTATACGATACGATATCACACTTATAGGCTTATACGAAGTCAATACGTGACATATACTACGTTATATGATACAATATCACACTTATAGGCTTATACGACATCAATACGTGACCTATACTACACCTATACGACACGATATCTCACTTATAGGCTTATACGAGGTCAATACGGGACCTAAACCACACCTATACGATACGATATCACACTTATAGGCTTATACGAGGTCAATACGGGACCTAATATTTGTATTATTTTTAATTCTTATAATTCATAATATTTGTATTATTTTTAATAATATTGTTTTTTATAAATAAACATGGAAATACCCCAAAATACACACAATTAATTTACTTTTTTTTATAAATAAACAAAGGAATACACAATAAAAAAATACAAAAATGGAGCTTTATATACGCTCCTTAGAGGTCCCTACGCAGCGTATGAGACAAAAATGACATAACTACCCTTGTATTTGGCTTCATATAGCCTCAACACAAGGGTATAAAAGACATTTTCAGACCTTTATATACGCTCCTTAGAGGTCTATACGCAGCGTATTTAAACTTTGTGAAAAAAATGATCCCTCAAACCTACCAAAATGACTCAAAAAAATCTAATGGTTTATATACGCTGCGTATAGACCTATACGCAACGTATATAACCCTTGTTTTCTGTGCAATGATTGCTGATAAGGCTCTGAAATCCATGGTTTATATACGCTGAGTATAGCTCTATACGCAACATATAGAGGTAACCCTATACGCTGCGTATAGGTCAATACGCAGTGTAGGTAAACCCTAAGTGTGCAGATAGGCAAACTGGGTGTGCAGATAGTTAGGGCCTAATTAAAACCAGTGGCGGACTCAGAAATTTTTTCATGGGGGTGTGGAACATTTTTATAAATTTTAGTCCTCAAGTTATATAAGTAAAAAAAATTGGTTCGTATCGGGTCGGGTCATGTAAAATATAATTCAATCGGCTTGCGATCATAAGGATCCGAAGGAAGGGTATCCACATCAACGAATTCGGAAGATGTATCAACTTTTCTCTTGAGAAATCATGTCATGATGTCCCTACTCATGGTTCCTATCGGCTATCACAAACAAATTGATCTATAAGTTCATGGCTCCATAAGATGTTACATAATATATCAAGTATTCAAGCCCTAGAAATTAAAATGTAAATCACACTAAAAAACATCTAATCATCATATACACCATTAAAAAAAACATCAGGTCTGATCGTATATAACCCACCAAAAAGACAAAATATCATCATCACTAACAAAATATACATATATAACCCACCACAAAATAACATATCGAAGCACACATGTCTCCTGCCATCAAAAATTCACTTCCGGTGGCTACCGGTTCCGTCCCACCCCACCAAAAATAACCAAAAATCATCAAAAAATCAACTAAAAATCATCAAAAATAACAAAGAAACTTACCCGTGTTCGATCGGCGGTGGTATGATGGCTGATTACGGAGGTATGTGGCTGCTGTTGTGGCTGATGTTACGATCACTAGCATGCGTGCATGGATGATAGAGAGAGGGAGAGAATATGTAAGGGTTTTGGGCTTGTTTATTTTATTTTAGTTTGAAATATTGTTGATTTGTTGGGTTTGTTTATTGGGCTAAGACTTAGTAGTGGGCTAGTTAAAGGTATTGGGTATTTGGGTTTAGTTATTTAGGTATTAAAAGTTATATAATTTAGGTAGTGTTTTTTTTTTAAAAAAATAAGAGTTTACTAAAAAAAATTAAAATATAAATTGATAACACTTTTTACCTAAGGGGTGCGGACAAAAAATTCCAAGGGGGTGCAGACGGAAAATTTCAAGGGGTGCGGACGAAAAATTTCAAGGGGTGCGGACGAGATTTTTGACGGAACTTAGCACTAAATTTTTTTTTTCCCGTGGGTGCGCCCGCCCACCTTGGGCTACCCTTAAGTCCGCCCTTGATTAAAACAGTTGAGAGAAGTGAACGGTTCCAACCTCGGAAAGTACGGTTGTCACAATAACTTCTTAGCTTTCATCTTTTGATCTCGGAGAAAGTTAATTTTTGCTATGTTTTAAATTAATTGCTTTTGTTGGATCCATTTCAAACTGATCTGCTTTGGACCTCTTTATGAAAATTCTTTGATCTACCCATATATGGTTTTGTTAGAAAGCATGTTGTGTTTCAGTTTTATTACAACTTTAAAAAAGCAACAACAACAACCATACCCAGTAAATCCCACAAATAGCAGAGCTATTTATAGGGTCTGGGGAGGGTGGGATGTAGATAGACCTTGCCTCTATCCATAGGGATAGAGAGGCTGCTTCCAGAGAGACCCTCGGCTCGAAAACGAACAGCAAACCAACACACCAAATCAAAGAATATAGAAAGAATACAGAAATAAGAAGTCGCCCATACCAAGAGAGTGATCAGAGTGGCACAACATAATGTGAATCATGTATAATGACATACAACATCATTTGGGCATAAACACAATGTAAATCATGTATAATAGCATACAACATCATTTGGGCATAAACACAAGAAGACAATCACCGGAAAAGTCCCTTAAAGAATAGGAAAAGCCTACGTCCCTGAAATACACCTAAGACCTTACTGCAATATCCCCTAGAAGTCCTTAACCCTAATCCTACGCCTCCACGAAGTCCTATCGTGGACCATGTCCTCAGAAAGATGCAACTCTAGTAAATCATGCCTAATCTGCTCATCTCATGTCAGTTTGGGTCTACCTCTTCCTCTCCTCTCCTCCACAGTAAGAGTTTCCACTACTCTAAGGTGCTGTTTGTTTTTGCAGACATAAATTGTTTGCAAGCTGATTTCATCTGTTTTTATATCTGCAACTGAAGATGTGGTTTGAAGATCTGCAAGCTGAAAATATAAGACTGTTTGTTTTATAACCTGATAATGTCTACACATTCAACATCCAACATATCCATGATCCAACTCACACGGCGGCGGCGGTCTGTCTCCGGCGGTCTGTCCCCGACGGCGGCGGTCTGATGATGATGATGATGATGATTTTCTGTGGTGGATGATGAGGACATTGGAGGTGGTCCGGGAATTGAGAAGAAGAGGGGGGGTGGAAGGAGAGGGAGCTGGAGATGTGTTGAAGGAGTTGTGTGAAGACAATTGAAGCAAGGGTTCATAGCTTTTATTTTAAGATAAAATAAGCCATTTTCAGATCTTCTTAAAAAAAAAACAAACAGTCTTCAAGCCCTTATGTCTGCCCGCCTACAGACATAGGCTCGTTGCAGACGTTTTAAGCAAAAACAAACACCCCCTAACTGGTGCCGTCGCTTCCCTCCGCTTCACATGCCCAAACCATCTCAATCTCCCCTCCTGAAGGGGTAAGGTCCCAAAAACCTCACAAAAAAGGATTTGAGACCATACCACAAATTGGACTTTCAACCTTTTAACCCTGCGCGGCCGCGCATTGGTCTTACAAAAGGGAGAGAGTAATCAACAAGCTATGGTCGCGCGCCCAAAGGAAAGCATAAAGTCCTTGCGCCTTCCTCCATCAGCAAAGGATTAAAATCCTAAAGATCAATACTTCCGCCCAAATATCCAAACTTGGATATCACTTTACCCAGACTTGGGATTTATTCAGCTGTGTACACACAGTAAGGTGTCACACTAGATTACAGCAGTAATCTTCTAGAAAGAATATGATCGTGCACCACCGAGACGGTTATAACCGTCTGGACACGTGTCATCACCACAATCATCCCTAAAATCACAACAAAGGCATGCAATTGGAGAATGATCTCCACTTAAATCACTTTCCACGTGGCAATACCCCAGCCATAGATCAACATCACGATTCGTGTGCATTCACATCGGATCGAGGCAACTTAACGTGGATTAAAGAACTTAACGGGAGAAAATATAACCGCTACGGCGATAGCATCTTCCGTTATCTTTTCAATAACAGGTTTTCCCTCCCAAACTCACGGTTATAAATACGAGAACTGTTTAGGTATAAACTCAGATCACTCTCACTTCTCACATACTTTATCTTCTCCATTACCTATACTTATTCTCACACCGGAGTCGGGTCAAGGAGAGAACCCTCTTCTCCCCTTGGCGAGGCTAACGGTGCTCTGTTTTGCAGAATCACCGGAGAAGAAACTCGACAGCAACTGAATCAACCGAGAGAGAGCTAACCCTTTTTATGCGGATTCAAACCCCCTAGATATCTCGGTTCCGACCATTTATCTAGTGTTTCTTCATTGGCGCCCACCGTTTTCTCAGTTTTTCTAGTTTCTACCTCGTTTTGATTCAGTTCATTCCATTTTTCTGTTTTTACACATGGCAGAAAATTCTTCTTCTCACCGACAACCTGGTCCTCGACCAAATGTCGGAAACAATTTACTAGTAGAAGGGATTGTAGAGGAGGCCTCAGACGATAATGAGGTCCAATCCAATAGAGCAAACGATCCTGTTACTCCAGGAATGTTACCCACAAATCCTGCTCAACCAATTTTACCACCGGGAGAAACTCCGATATCATGGTATGTCCGGTCTCAAGGGGCATTAAATGCAGTATACACACAGTTGTGTGCTCAAACTGCTCCTGTGACCCAATCACGAAGGCCGGGATCTAGAGCTCATGCTTCCCAGCGAGAAGAATCAACTTATGATGGTACAAGCAGCTACCAGAGACAACACCATGAACCACACCCTCGTCAAAGGCAGTCGGTTCATGATAGGTTGGGGTCCCAATGGGACACTCACACCGATGAATCAGATCAAACATATCGTTTGAGTGCAAACACTAGTGTATTCAGCAGACTACAGCCAAACTCTAAATCCAGGCCTCGAGCGGTTTATAACCCTGAGGCAGAGCATAATTATGACTTAGTTTACCGCCCCGCAGAAGAAGCGGAAAACTCGAAGTTTATACTGGAGATAGCTCTGGCTCCATTGGAAAGGGCAAAATTACCTTCTAACGTCGGGAAATTCAATGGGTTAACTGACCCCGATGATCATCTGAGAATCTTCACCAGTGCAGGGTTGGTTGGCGGTTGGACTCTTCCGCTATGGTGTCATTTGTTTGTACAAACACTAACTGGCCCAGCGCGAATCTGGTTTGACAACCTACCGACGGGGCAAATCGAGTCATGGAAAGACCTGCGCCAAAAGTTTTTAACACACTTCAGCCAGCAAAGGCGGTCCATGTGTGATACATCCGACGTCATGAACATCTGGCGTCGCGATGATGAGAATCTGGAGGATTTTATTACCAGATACAATAAGGAAGTGTTGGAGATTGGTGGTGTTCACGAACAACTAATCCGTGCTCAGTTTAAGTACGCGGTTAGATGTGATGACATGGTAAAAGTATTATCTGGAACAGAGGGCCTTCCCAAAAGTTGGGAAAAGATAATGGCGGCGACCAAAGTTTATGCGCAGACCGAGAAAAATCTTACTACAAACAGGCGACCACCACCACACAACAGACCCACAGATTTAAGCGCAACCGGTGAGAGAAGGTTCAAAAAATCATGGCGCGAGTCATCAGGAAGCCGTTCCTCTGAAGATGCCCGCACAACAATTAACAAGCTCTCTGCACAAAGAGAAAACAAGCACAAAAATAGGGAGAGGCAGTGGACTCCCCTAACAAAGACCCCACCAGAGGTTCTGAGTACTGAGGACTACCAGTTCAAACCTCCGATCCCGATGAAGAGTAAACGTGGTCAAGACCCGGCGCAGTACTGCGAATATCATAAAGACAACGGGCACACCACAAACAACTGCATATCCCTGCGCACGGAAATAGAGAAAGCCCTCAAAAATGGAGAACTTACGCATTTACTCCAGAATATGCGCAGGGAGATTAAGCAGATTACCCGGGGAGAAGAAAGCTCAAGCAAACGGGCCAAAACTTAAAGGACCCTATAAGTTTCCCGCAGAAAAGACGTGACTTATCAAATGCGGAGGAATTATCAGGGAGTAAGTTAAGTTCCATCTAATTATAAAAAAAAAACTTTGTAACGCCTCTGAGCTTTATCCATGAATAAAATTACAAAGTTTCTATTATTTTTGTGTTTACAAAATGCATGCAATTTCTTTTTAGTAAGCGCAAAAACATTATGGTAGTATAAAATAAGCTCCATGCGCGGTCAGTGATCACATCACAAACGACCATAAATTCACACATGAGCTTCATACCAACTTCATTCGCCTTACTCAAATAAAAGTAATTGTACTCATGCAAAATATTGTAAAGTCATGTAACAAAAAAAATAGAAACATACTATATTCAGCGTACAAATACGCCCTAAAGAGATTCAAGCACAGCAGTGTTTCGAATTCTTGCGCAACAGCGCATCGACAAAATAAGGATTTACATCCCACAAAAAAAAAAAAAAACAACAAAAAAATTGTTCAAAACAATTTCATCCTACTCTAAATCTTCACCCTCGTCAGGGAAGATTTCTTTAAGCTGCGCCACGGGATCATCCGATTGCAGCGCCATGTTTATCAATTCCATAACTGGAAGTTGCAAATTGTTAAACTCTGTTTTCAGAGAAGCAAGCGCAGCGGCAGTATCTACCCCAAAGGTAACAGACTTGCTATCATCCCAGGTAACCTTCAGCGCGCTATTCACATGCTGGGAGCATTCCGCGTAACCTTGCGCGTACCCATCTCGCCGCGCAGCAACCACCAAATTCGCAACAGTTCTATCCAGTTCCTTAGAGTTCAACACAGACTCAGCAACCTATGAAATCAAGTGAAAATAAACATCAAATAAAAAAGCGCATATATGGTTTCGCAAACAAAAAAGGGAAAAGAAACTTACACAAGCAATCCCACGATCCTTCAGCCAGGCCATATCATTCTTTAAAGGGTCAAGCTCACTTTCCGCTGTGACCCACGCCGTTTCTGAATTTTCCAGTTTCTCTTCAACCTCAGTTAAACGGCGGGAGGTTTCAGTATTTTCGGAATGCGCGAGCTCCAGGTCTTTTTTCAATTGTTCCTGATCAGAAACCAAAGCAGTAAGTTCCTCTAGTTCTTTATCTCTAATGGCAAGAGTGGTTAAAGCTTGTACCTCCCGTTGCTCGCTCCGTTCCCTATGCGAACGTGCTTTATTCCAGTGCAGCTTCCATATCCGCTTTTTCTTTCTTCAATTTTTCTACCTCCGCATCCTGGTTCTTCAATTTTTCAACTTCAGCCTTGAGGTTATTAACAATGTTACGAAGGTTTGCTTTCTCAGCATTATCTTTTTCACAAATCTTCCTCCAATTTTTACGTTCCTCGGAGAGAAGGGCAGCTTCAGCTTCCGCCTTTCTTTTCCAGCCAGCAACAGACCATTCCTCAGTCTTGCGCTCAGTTTCAAACTTGGCTTGGTCAGCTTCTAATTTAGCCATTAACTGAGCCACACGTTTCTCATCTTTGGTGAACTTCTTCTGAGCCGCCATAAAAGATTTCTGCTCTTTATGCATATTGTACCACTCACGAACAATACGGTGGGTGGTAGAGACATGAGAAGCAGTCTCAGCAAAATAAGACTGGAAGGTCTGCTCATAAGACCGGTTTTCCTGAAACTTGACCTCCCCAGGCGGAAGTATCCCCTGTAACCAATCTTGGCACACATGCCAATCTGCAAAAGTATCACCTTTCTTTAAATTCCAAACGGGGGCGTGAGGGTCAGCAGCATCCTTCTCCGTATAGGTCCGATAGTAATAATCTCCCAAAGTTTCCTCTTGGCGGATGGGAGATTGTTTACTAACATCAGCAGACGAATCTTGCTCTTCAACCGTCACCTTCTTAGTATGCTCCGGCATAGTGTCCGAAGGGGAAGGAGTAGGAGTTTTCTCAGTTGCCCCTTCCCCCAGGTCTTGAACAACCACCTCAGGGGTCGGGGGATTATCAGCATCATTAACCACACCTAAGTCAACATCACCAGGCTTCTCAACTTCAACAGTTTTCCCCACACCATCGTCTACACCCTCTGTAGGGTTCAACTGATCAGCGACAGAAGCATGTGGAGGGGTAGGAGGAAGTTCTTCATTCACCACGGATTGCAAGTTCGTGGGAATTGGAGCAACATGAATTTCTGTAAAAATAAAAATCCATAAGAATCTACCCCACATAAAGAAAACAAGGGAATATGCTACTTACCAGGAACAGATTCCGTAACAAAAGCATCAAGATTCCCTCTTCGGGTAATTTTCTTCCTCTGAACTTTTTTAGGAGGTTGACCCTCCGCGTCAGTATCAGTTTGTTTCCTTTTTCCCCTTTGCACCAAATGCTCAGGGCTGGATTCCAAATCAATTGGATCATCTGGGTTAGATGGGGGAATGTCAGCAGAGTCCTTTGGTTCTGGTTTCGGTCGCCTAGTAGTAACTGCAGGCGCAAGACCCTCCAAAGTATCAGAAACCACCACATAATCACACTTGTCAGAAGAATGGCGCATACCTTTCTTCTCCCCAACATTTTTAGCTTTAGAAGATTGAGTCTTCTCAACATCACTCTTCTTCGGCGCAACATTGCTCGTCGTCACGCGTCTTTTCTTCTCAGGGCCTATGCCCAAATTTGACAACTCACCTACAAAGGCATAGAATAAAGAATTTACCCACAACGCGCAAGAACAAGAAACAGATACAAAAGTAACTTACCAGCACCAGCAGCAGAGTGAACAGATAAATCCGCATCCCGCGGAAGAACAAAATTTCCCACAATGCGGTGGTACCAAAGTTCTTCTTCTGGTTTTTTCTTGATTGTACCCATTCGGCCGCCTTCCCTCTTAAAGGCAACGACATACAAAGAAACAACTACATTCGAAGAAAGCAGCAGGTCAAAAAAAAAAAAAAAAAGAGAGAGGAGAAGGCAGGGAAGAATCCCAAACTTACTATGACCATTCTCTGTATACACAGGTTTGTCGTCACGCTCCATTTTCCAGTTCAAACTCATACCGGCTCCAACAAGAGCTTTCTCCGGCAGCACAATATGAGGCACATCCTTCAAATCCTGATACCAGCTCTCACTAATGGGGGTTTGAAGGGTTTCAATCGGAACATCATCCTTCCCCCTTAGAACCATCTTCATCGGAATCACTCCGGCCTTGATAAAAAAGAATTTTTGCTTCCAATCATGAAAAGACTTTGGGGGATGCAGTAAAATCTTCTTAGCAGAAACCCTCTGAACGAAAGAATAGAACCCTTGGGTGCAATGCATTTGATGAAAAACCCTAAATCGAGGGACGGTCGGTTCAACATACATCGTCCGACACACAAATTCAAAATGTCGAACCCTAACCATACCAATAGGGTGAAGTTGGGAGATAGGCAAGTTAAAAAACTCAAGGATTTCAAGAAAAAACTTGGTAACAGGCAAACGAAAGTTACCATCGCAGAAAAAATCCCAAAAGAGGGTAATATACCCAGCCGGAGCATCTGCCGCCGTCTGCCCTTCTTTAGGGTACAGGGCACCCCAACTTTCTGGAAATTTGAAATTCTGAACCAAACCATCAAAAGACACTCTGGACCACTTCAACGGTGGAAGTTCAGTCGACATCTTTTCAGCAAGACCTTCTTGGTGTGCTCCGGTTGACATAAGAAGGGGATAGTGGATTTTCAATTAAAGAAGAAAGGAAAGGGAAAGGTTTCAACAAAACAATGATGACAAAGAAGTTACCCAAACAATATATATACTTATCGCAATAAATAGCATCGGTAACCGTCACAGCGACTGTTCCGGGTATCACAGTTCCCCAAGCGACAGAAAAAAGAAATGTCAGAACACACACGCGTTTACACGCGTGCGTGTAAAACACGGACAGTAAAAAACAACTGACAGTGACAGGTTGTCAAATCAAAGATTTTCCATAAAAAATCTTTACAAAAAATTCAATCTTCTCACAGAAGATTTATTATTTTTCGCGCCCAAAAAACATTTCTCTCTCCTAAGTCCAGTGCTCCACTTATTTGCATAAGTACAACACTAGACTGGGGGGACTTGAAGGGGTAAGGTCCCAAAAACCTCATAAAAAGGATTTGAGACCATACCACAAATTGGACTTTCAACCTTTTAACCCTGCGCGGCCGCGCATTGGTCTTACAAAAGGGAGAGAGTAATCAACAAGCTATGGTCGCGCGCCCAAAGGAAAGCATAAAGTCCTTGCGCCTTCCTCCATCAGCAAAGGATTAAAATCCTAAAGATCAATACTTCCGCCCAAATATCCAAACTTGGATATCACTTTACCCAGACTTGGGATTTATTCAGCTGTGTACACACAGTAAGGTGTCACACTAGATTACAGCACTAATCTTCTAGAAAGAATATGATCGTGCACCACCCAGACGGTTATAACCGTCTGGACACGTGTCATCACCACAATCATCCCTGAAATCACAACAAAGGCATGCAATTGGAGAATGATCTCCACTTAAATCACTTTCCACGTGGCAATACCCCAGCCATAGATCAACATCACGATCCGTGTGCATTCACATCGGATCGAGGCAACTTAACGTGGATTAAAGAACTTAACGGGAGAAAATATAACCGCTACGGCGATAGCATCTTCCGTTATCTTTTCAATAACAGGTTTTCCCTCCCAAACTCACGGTTATAAATACGAGAACTGTTCAGGTATAAACTCAGATCACTCTCACTTCTCACATACTTTATCTTCTCCATTACCTATACTTATTCTCACACCGGAGTCGGGTCAAGGAGAGAACCCTCTTCTCCCCTTGGCGAGGCTAACGGTGCTCTGTTTTGCAGAATCACCGGAGAAGAAACTCGACAGCAACTGAATCAACCGAGAGAGAGCTAACCCTCTTTATGCGGATTCAAACCCCCTAGATATCTCGGTTCCGACCATTTATCTAGTGTTTCTTCACCTCCTAAATCTTCTCCGATATACTAGCCACTCCTAGTCTTTCCCTAAAAACCTCATTTCTTATCCGATCTAACCTCGTGTGTCCACACATCCACCTCAGCATCCTCATCTCTGCTACCTCCATCTTGCGCGCTTGTGTCTTCTTGATAGCCTGTAACACCCCAAAAACATAAACCCGTATATTATAAAGTTCAAAGAATAGATAAACAAGAGTTTACCAACTAGGAATTTAACCTAGTTAAATTCCAAGTCTTGAATTAATGCATGTTATGGTTAAAATAATTAAAACTAGAGAAAATCATAATTAAAGGGGCTAAACTTGTCAAAACTCAAAGATAAGTTACTAATAGTAACAAAATTAACCAAACCTCCCAAATTAGGGAGTCTGGTCGATCAAGAGAGGAGGGGGGCGACAGGGGTTCTCCAAAACCCTAAGTTTCACACCAAAATCTCTTCAATTGAAGCCCCAAATCAGTTCCAAATCAAGCTCTAATCACATATTAGTAAACACCTCGTTGTAAGGATCAAAAGGTATGTGAAATTCAGTAATTTTGTTACATCACAAATTCTAGGTTAATTGTGAAACATGAGAAATTCAGCTTGATTGTTGATGCATGGCTGAAATTAGAAGGAGTGTGAGGTTTAGGATCAAACCCTAGATGATTTCTTGATATTACCTTGTATGATACTTGTAGGGATTACTTAATCACCATTGTAGGTGATTAGAGAACCTTAAGAAACTTGTTTAATGCTGAAATTTTAACTCTTGTTTTGCATAATCTGAAAATTTGGAAAGATAAGTTCTGAAAAGATAATGTCAAGATGCATGCAAAATTTCTAATATAGTGAAATTGGATGTTGAATTGTAAAGTCATGAACATGTTTATGAGGGTAGAAAAATCTGACCCACTAGGTGTTTGTAAAAATGCCTAAGTGGGGATTTAAATGTGAAATTTGGATAAAAACGCAGAATTTATAATGGTCCATAATGATG
Source organism: Helianthus annuus (assembly GCF_002127325.2). Lineage (NCBI taxonomy): Eukaryota > Viridiplantae > Streptophyta > Magnoliopsida > Asterales > Asteraceae > Helianthus > Helianthus annuus. Next base: position 6,746,583 of record NC_035449.2, read on the forward strand.
TGATTGTGGTCATAAAAAGGAGTTCTAAACATGTTATAAAAACTGAATTTTCTAGGCAAAGAGTCCGGTTCATCTAGCGGACAAGCCGGAGGGAGTTCACGAGGAAAAGACGCGCTCTAAAAGGTATGAAATTTACCGTTTCATTACATTATACATATCGTAGCTTTATGAGTTGGTTAAAGAGGAATGAAAGCATGATGACCGAGAATTTCCATTATGTCATGAATTTGGCTATTGCCCTAAACAAGTTATAAACATGAAGTCGAGCGTCCGTAAGGTGCTTATACTCCGCACCCAAACGGGTCAAACAAGTTTTGGGTAATAAACACGAAGCATGACTTTATTATATTGTGCGAATAATACATGCGGTGTAGGCCGTGTAACGAACACCATAGACAAACTTATAAGCCTTGTTCTTTTTATAGATGCTAAGTTTTGGTTCGATGCATGATCATAGTACGAAAGATCAACTAGAAGTCTTGCAATTAGCGTGAATGTTAATTTCCGTAACATGCCCAATTAAGTTATAGTTGAGTATTGTGATAACCGATATACAAATACGAAGAACTAGCCCAGCCGTATAACGATTCATACGAAAGTATGCTGTTTCGACTCATAATGAACCAGCAAAAAACTGCATTTTTAAACAAGGGAGTTATGTGCAGAGTCTACCGTAATTTACGGTGTCACCGTAATTTACGGTGACCTGCAATTCTTTTACGGTGGAAACCTACTGAGTTACGGTAGGTCCCAAATGTCCAGAAGTCACCGTAATTTACGGTGACACCGTAAATTACGGTGGGACCCTGTTTGATAAAAATTGTTTTGATTATTTTCTCGAATCAGTGTTCGGACCTGGTTCGAATACGTAATTTCCAAGAAGTGATAGTGCTAATGCTTGTTTAAAATGTTAGTTCTCAGGTACTCAAGTAAAGGATGAAGGTTAAGCAAGCGAGCCGAACCGAACACACAATCTTTTAGAACGCTTCCGCAATTATGACTTTTGTTTTAGATACTAAGTAAACTAATGGTAGTTACCGTCTTGTATGGGATTTTATAACAACAATACATGTATGTTGTAATATTTTGGGTTTATACTATGAAAGTTTTTGTAAAGTCGTCATTTTGGCGTTAAATGCAAGGTTTTTAGGTTGTTAAATTTGGTAATATAAACTGGGTCTTACAAGTTGGTAATCAGAGCTTAAGGTTGCCAATAAGTGTTCGGTTCAAGCTTGATCAACATCCGGTAAGAGTAATTGCTTAAGTAAAATTTAAGGAGTATAGAAATAATTCACGAACAAATATGCATGGAAAAGAGTGTGTAAACACACTCAAACACAAGAAAAGCATGAAACAAGAATAATAGAATCAAGAGTGTGTAAGCACACTCAAACACAAGAAAGACATGAAACAAGAATGATTGAGTCAAGTTACGAACTTGATCAAATCAAAACAAGTAAAACATGTATTACAAATGAAATGTTTAACAATGTATGTAAACATTTCAGTATCAAAGATGGCAAGCGGAGGTGATGGTGATGCGGTGCCAAGAGTCACCGAACAAATGAGAATAGTGATTGCCGAAGAAGTTGGAAAGGCGATCGAAAACAGTTTGTCGAACTTCATTGATAAAATCCAAAATACGGTTTTATCAGTGGTAGAAGAGAGAATCAAGAAGCTAGAAGATAATTCAAATCTAGCAAAGGAAAAATCTGGGGAGCGAAAACCTTGTTCATACAAGGAATTCATAGCTTGCAAACCACCTATATATAATGGGGAGGTTGATCCAATCGTGTGTCAGCGATGGATAGGCGATATCGAGGGAGTATTCGAGAGAACCCACTGTGATGAGAATGACTACGTAGCTTATGGCACGGGTCAGTTAAGAGGTCAAGCGAAAGACTGGTGGGATAATAAAAAGAAGGAAATTGGAAGCGAAGCGGCCAAGGCCATGACGTGGGAGGAGTTTAAGACGCCGTTTCTTAAACACCATAGCCCCAAAGCAGTTATAAACAAGATCAAGGAAGAGTTCATGCAACTCAGACATAAGGGTGAATCCATAGACAAGATCACGGGGATGTTTATGGACAAAATGAAGTTCTGTGACGATCTGATAACGAACGAAGAGCAAAAAGTTTATTACTATGATAACATGCTAAGCGCAGAATATAGGGAGTTCATAACCCCTTCAAAGTATGAGACCCTTACCGAGATTGTCAATGCCGCTCGGGAAAGGGAGATTGAGTTGAAAAAGAGTATAGAGCGGGGTGAACGAAGGGCACATGATATAAATCCAAGCCCTACCAAGAAGGCAAGAACGAATGAAACGACGAAGAAATCAGATGCAAAGGGCGGTACATCAAGTTGCAAAATCTGCGGCAAGAATCATAAGGGTGAATGTCGCTTCAAAGATAAGCCTTGTCCTATATGTCGAAAAACGGGACATATGGCTATATCATGCCCGGAAAAAGTGACCGTTTGTTACAACTGTTACCGAACGGGTCATAAAAGATCGGAGTGCCCAGAATTGGCGGGAAAGAAAGAAGGGCAAGACTCAAAAGGTGAAGCCGCAAAAGCCAAAGCAAGATCCTTTCAATTGACCGCTGCTGAAGCAAAGGTCGAACCTGATGTGGTCTCAGGTATATTCACTATAAATTCAATTCCCGCACGTGTGTTATTTGATACTGGTGCGAATAAATCCTTTGTTTCATATGGGTTTATTCGACACCCTTCATTTGTTCTAACAAAATTACCTATGCCTTTAGAGGTAGAGATAGGTAATAATAAAAGCTTTATTGTCTGTAATGTATGTGAAAACTGCACGATGAATATTGATGACGAAGAATATACAATAGACTTGATCCCGATGTCGATGGGAGAATTTCAAGTGGTAGTGGGAATGGATTGGCTATCCCGTTACCACGTAAAGGTGGTTTGTTTCCGAAAGGAAATAAAACTAACGTCTCCTAGCGGAAAGCAAGTTACGATATATGGAGAAAAGGGAGGTAACCCGGTGATATGCACAATGCTAGAGGCTCGCAAACTCATGAAACATGGATGCAAGGCCTTTATGGTTTATGCAAGCGAAACGAAAAAGGAACTCCTCAAAATTGGGGATGTGCCGGTCGTGCGAGATTATGAAGACGTGTTTCCGGAAGAACTACCGGGGATGCCGCCAGAACGGGAGGTAGAGTTCGGAATCGAGTTGATTCCGGGCGCGAAACCCGTGGCCAAGGCGCCATACCGACTTGCACCGTCGGAATTACAAGAATTGATGTCTCAAATTCAGGAATTTCTTGACAAGGGATTTATCCGACCGAGTGTGTCTCCGTGGGGCGCACCAGTCTTATTCGTGAAAAAGAAAGATGGCAGTATGCGCATGTGTATCGATTACCGGGAGTTAAACAAACTCACGGTGAAGAATCGATACCCACTTCCAAGAATTGATGATTTATTCGACCAACTGCAAGGAGCAAGTTGGTTTTCCAAAATTGATCTCCGATCCGGTTATCACCAATTGAAAGTCAAGGAGGAGGACGTCCCCAAAACGGCTTTCCGTACGAGGTACGGGCATTATGAATTCCTCGTAATGCCTTTCGGATTGACCAATGCGCCCGCGGCTTTCATGGATCTCATGAACCGGGTTTGCAAACCCATGCTAGATAAGTCGGTAATTGTATTTATCGACGACATTCTGGTATATTCAAAGAGTGAAGCCGAGCACGTGTGTCAATTGCGGGAAATATTAGACACACTCAGACGAGAGAAGCTGTATGCAAAATTCACGAAGTGTGCTTTCTGGTTACGGGAAGTACAGTTTCTCGGGCATCTTATTAGTGCTGATGGAGTACTAGTAGATCCGTCAAAGATAGAAGCTGTGACGAAATGGAGCCCTCCAAGAAATCCCTCGGAAATCCGAAGCTTTTTAGGGCTTGCGGGATATTATCGGAGATTCATACAGGATTTCTCCAAAATTGCCTTACCATTGACCAAATTAACTCGTAAGGAGGAAAAGTTCGTGTGGGGCATTAAGCAAGAGGAAGCTTTCCAAACACTCAAGGAAAAGTTGACCCACGCTCCGGTAGTGACCTTACCGGAAGGGACTGAAGACATGGTGGTTTACTCGGACGCTTCTCAATTGGGGCTCGGATGCGTGTTAATGCAACGAGGCAAGGTCATCGCCTACGCCTCGAGGCAATTGAAGATTCATGAAAATAAATATCCGGTTCACGACTTAGAATTGGCAGCGGTGGTGTTTGCCTTAAAGATATGGAGACATTACTTGTACGGAGTAAAGTTTACAATCTTTACCGACCATAAAAGCTTGAAATATTTCTTCGACCAGAAGGAATTAAACATGCGGCAAAGGCGGTGGTTAGAAACCGTCAAGGACTTTGATTGCGAAATACATTACCACCCCGGTAAGGCCAATGTAGTTGCCGATGCGCTGAGTCGCAAAACAGATTATACCCCAATACGGGTACGATCAATGCAACTGGTCGTGACTTCAAGTTTACTAGAACGAATTCGAGAAGCACAGATCGAAGCTGTAAAGGCGGAAAACTGGAAAAAGGAAAGGATTATTGGCCAAGTTAAGGACCTTGAGGTGGGCAGTCACGGCCTAAAACCTCGTTTTAATAGAATCTGGGTTCCTAACACATGTGGGGTTAAGAAGCTTTTACTTGATGAAGCTCATAAATCCCGTTATTCTATTCACCCGGGAGCGACCAAAATGTATCATGACTTAAAGCAAAACTATTGGTGGCCCGGAATGAAGCGGGACACTGTGAAATACGTGGAAAAGTGTTTGACATGCCTACAAGTCAAGGCGGAGCACCAAAAGCCGTATGGTAAACTCCAACCGTTAGAAATTCCGGTTTGGAAATGGGAGCAAATCACGATGGACCTATTGACCAAACTGCCTAAAACAAGTCGTGGTTTTGATGCTATTTGGGTAGTCGTGGATAGGTTAACCAAAAGCGCTCACTTTATTCCCATTCGTGAGACTTATACATCTGAGAAAATGTCGGAGGTTTACACCAATGAAATCATAGCAAGGCATGGGGTACCGATATCCATTGTGTCAGACAGAGATACCCGGTTTACTTCGAAATTCTGGCGTGAATTCCAAGAACAGATGGGAACTAAATTGTTCCTTAGCACTGCTTATCATCCACAAACGGATGGGCAGAGCGAAAGAACAATACAAACATTGGGTGATATGCTGCGGGCTTGCATTATTGACTTTGGGGGTAGTTGGGATGTCCATTTACCCTTGGTCGAATTCGCATATAACAATAGCTATCACGCGAGCATTAAAATGGCCCCATATGAGCTATTATATGGCAGAAAGTGTCGGACTCCGGTATGTTGGGGAGAAGTGGGTCCGCGAGGGCTAGCACCAACTGATATAATCCGAGCTACAAATGCGAAAATCGACATAGTTCGGACGCACTTGAAAGCGGCTCAAGACCGGCAAAAGGCATACGCAGATAAAAGAAATAGGCCAATTGAGTTTCAGGTTGGCGATATGGTCATGCTAAAGGTTTCCCCATGGAAGGGTATTATCAGATTCAGAAAAAGGGGGAAGTTAAGCCCGAGATTCATTGGGCCATTTAGAATCATTGAACGAGTTGGTAAGGTAGCTTATCGACTTGAATTACCCGAAGAGTTGAGTGGGATTCATAACACATTTCACGTATCACATCTCCGGAAATGTTTGGCCGACGAGACCGCTCATGTCCACTACGATGATATCGAGGTGGATAACAGTCTCAACTATGCAGTGAAACCGATTGCGATTTTAGATCGTAAAGAGAAAAGCTTGAGGAACAAAGTGATAAATCAAGTCAAGGTTAAGTGGGACCACAGAAAGGGGTCAGACACTACTTGGGAACCCGAAGAGGAGATGCGGCGTCTCTACCCTACATTATTTGGTACGTAATTCGGTTTCGGGGACGAAACCCTTTTTAAGGGGGGTGGACTTGTAACACCCCAAAAACATAAACCCGTATATTATAAAGTTCAAAGAATAGATAAACAAGAGTTTACCAACTAGGAATTTAACCTAGTTAAATTCCAAGTCTTGAATTAATGCATGTTATGGTTAAAATAATTAAAACTAGAGAAAATCATAATTAAAGGGGCTAAACTTGTCAAAACTCAAAGATAAGTTACTAATAGTAACAAAATTAACCAAACCTCCCAAATTAGGGAGTCTGGTCGATCAAGAGAGGAGGGGGGCGACAGGGGTTCTCCAAAACCCTAAGTTTCACACCAAAATCTCTTCAATTGAAGCGCCAAATCAGTTCCAAATCAAGCTCTAATCACATATTAGTAAACACCTCGTTGTAAGGATCAAAAGGTATGTGAAATTCAGTAATTTTGTTACATCACAAATTTTAGGTTAATTGTGAAACATGAGAAATTCAGCTTGATTGTTGATGCATGGCTGAAATTAGAAGGAGTGTGAGGTTTAGGATCAAACCCTAGATGATTTCTTGACATTACCTTGTATGATACTTGTAGGGATTACTTAATCACCATTGTAGGTGATTAGAGAACCTTAAGAAACTTGTTTAATGCTGAAATTATAACTCTTGTTTTGCATAATCTGAAAATTTGGAAAGATAAGTTCTGAAAAGATAATGTCAAGATGCATGCAAAATTTCTAATATAGTGAAATTGGATGTTGAATTGTAAAGTCATGAACATGTTTATGAGGGTAGAAAAATCTGACCCACTAGGTGTTTGTAAAAATGCCTAAGTGGGGATTTAAATGTGAAATTTGGATAAAAACGCAGAATTTATAATGGTCCATAATGATGTGATTGTGGTCATAAAAAGGAGTTCTAAACATGTTATAAAAACTGAATTTTCTAGGCAAAGAGTCCGGTTCATCTAGCGGACAAGCCGGAGGGAGTTCACGAGGAAAAGACGCGCTCTAAAAGGTATGAAATTTACCGTTTCATTACATTATACATATCGTAGCTTTATGAGTTGGTTAAAGAGGAATGAAAGCATGATGACCGAGAATTTCCATTATGTCATGAATTTGGCTATTGCCCTAAACAAGTTATAAACATGAAGTCGAGCGTCCGTAAGGTGCTTATACTCCGCACCCAAACGGGTCAAACAAGTTTTGGGTAATAAACACGAAGCATGACTTTATTATATTGTGCGAATAATACATGCGGTGTAGGCCGTGTAACGAACACCATAGACAAACTTATAAGCCTTGTTCTTTTTATAGATGCTAAGTTTTGGTTCGATGCATGATCATAGTACGAAAGATCAACTAGAAGTCTTGCAATTAGCGTGAATGTTAATTTCCGTAACATACCCAATTAAGTTATAGTTGAGTATTGTGATAACCGATATACAAATACGAAGAACTAGCCCAGCCGTATAACGATTCATACGAAAGTATGCTGTTTCGACTCATAATGAACCAGCAAAAAACTGCATTTTTAAACAAGGGAGTTATGTGCAGAGTCTACCGTAATTTACGGTGTCACCGTAATTTACGGTGACCTGCAATTCTTTTACGGTGGAAACCTACTGAGTTACGGTAGGTCCCAAATGTCCAGAAGTCACCGTAATTTACGGTGACACCGTAAATTACGGTGGGACCCTGTTTGATAAAAATTGTTTTGATCATTTTCTCGAATCAGTGTTCGGACCTAGTTCGAATACGTAATTTCCAAGAAGTGATAGTGCTAATGCTTGTTTAAAATGTTAGTTCTCAGGTACTCAAGTAAAGGATGAAGGTCAAGCAAGCGAGCCGAACCGAACACACAATCTTTTAGAACGCTTCCGCAATTATGACTTTTGTTTTAGATACTAAGTAAACTAATGGTAGTTACCGTCTTGTATGGGATTTTATAACAACAATACATGTATGTTGTAATATCTTGGGTTTATACTATGAAAGTTTTTGTAAAGTCGTCATTTTGGCGTTAAATGCAAGGTTTTTAGGTTGTTAAATTTGGTAATATAAACTGGGTCTTACATAGCCCAACAGTCTGTTCCATATAGCATAGCTGGCCTAACTGCCACCCTGTAAAATTTCCCCTACAACTTTAAAAAAGATATTTACTAATTGTATTTTGCTTCGTTTTTTTTATAAATTTGTTCTCAGATTGATAATCTTTCCGGATCCAAAGCTTGATATAAACAAATTTTCTTCTACTCAACTTTGTTCAACAATGAGAATTCATTTCTCTTTATGATGATGTCATACATGCCAAAAAAATGTTTATTTTTTACTATGACTTAATATACTTAGCAAACACTCAATATTTGCTATGGATATTTAGAATTTATAAATGCCCTTTTTGCATTACATGTATCTGGCTTTTTTCACTCGGTCTTTAGTCTTCATTGATATTTAATACTCTTCTTTTGCTAGAACTGAATAGGACCGTACCGATATTTTCGATACCAATACTGGTTCGATATCGGTTGACACCAAGCATATCCCAACCCCTGATATAAGTTAAAAAGTAAAGAAAATAACTATTATTAGTAATAATATTAAAATAATAAAAGTATTAAGAAAACTATATATTATTATAATATTAAAATCACTATTCATTTCAATTCATTTAGTAATATATAGTAATATATAGTAATAGTAATATATAGTAATACTGATACGGGCCAGCCTGTTGCAAGCCAAGATGCAGCCCAAGCCAGTCCAGAGCCCAAGTTGGAGGATGCAAGGCCCAAAAGGTTGATTAAAAGGCCAGCCCGATTGGAAGCTTGATGCCCAAGATTATGCACGTTTCCTTTTCAGCATGTTTATTTTATTTGTTATTTTATTTCAGTATGCATGGTTGAATTTGTCAAGTAGTGGTAGAACATGGGTAGTTAGTAGCACAAAATAAGGACATGAACTCCATGTCTCAGCATGTTTAAATTTCAGTTTTTGCATAATGAAAATCATCAGAAAATTGCCCCAAGTTCTTGCCTTCTCTCTCAATTCTTTGGAGTGTTTGCCTACTAGAAAAGGCTATACCATTTGGTGCTTTCATTCACGTTCCAATCCTCCGCTATGCCGCCCCGTCGTGATCCCACCGGTTCCGATGAGTTTCCACCCAATATCACCGATCAACTCACCCAACTTATACAAGTCACAACCACAGCCGCTAATACCCAATCCGATATTAAAACGCAAATCGCAGCCCTCGTTCAAGCCACCTCCAACCTTAATTCCAAATTAGATGCACAGAACTCCAAACTCGATACCCAAACCGAAACTACCGCCCGACTTGTTAACCATGTCACTCAACTCACTGATAAAATCACTAACGAACCAGAAAACTCCGGCCCTAAACCCGCACAAAAACAAACCACACCAAACAATCCGAGACCGCCAAAAATCTCGCTACCCTTGTTCGATGGTTCCAACCCACTCGCTTGGATTTTTCAAGCCGATAACTATTTCAATTACTATCAAATTCCTCCAGCCGAACGAATTACGCTAACCGCCTTCCATTGTATTGGTGACGCTCTTTCTTGGTACCAACACCAGTCCAACAACAATCTCCTTGGGTCTTGGACCGAGTTTAAGCGCTCTGTCGAACTCCGATTTGGACCATCAACGTTCGAAAATCACGAAGCTACACTTTTTAAGCTTCGCCAGCTCTCTTCGGTGGCTGACTACCAGACCGAGTTCGAGCGGCTCAGTAATCGGATTACCGGTTTGTCAGCGCAAACCCTACTTAATTGTTTTCTTTCTGGGCTGAAACCGGAAATACAATCTGAACTCGCTATTATCCAGCCCACGTCTCTTTATGATGCTTGTGGGCTAGCCCGCCGGGTTGAAGATAAGTTGGCCCAATCGGCTAAACCCAAACCTTTCTACCCCACTCGCTCTTATACTCCTTCAATCACTCCAGTTCCTGTAACATCACAAGCTGTAACATCACAAGCGACTTCTCAGCAACAGAACCCTTCTACTCCGCCAAAACCTGCGACCACCTCCACCCCTCCCCTGCTACCTTTACCCCCGAAACCCTTGCCGTTTACGAAATTATCTCCCGAAGCTATCCAACAGCGGCGCAAAGACGGCTTATGTTTTCGTTGCCCTGAAAAATTTTATCCAGGTCATAAGTGTTCGCCACCACAGTTCCTTCTTATTGTAGACAACGACGAACATATGAATACGCCGGATAACTCGGAGGAACCGTGTACCGATGATCCGCCCGGTCCACAATATTTAGCACTCTCTGATGCGGCATACTTTGGGTTATCATCCATTCAAACCCTACGTGTCACCGGGTTCATCAATGGACGACCGGTCACTGTGTTGGTCGATTGTGGTAGCACCCACAACATCATCCAACCCCGAATCGCATCTTTGTTCGCTTTACCATCAAAGCCACTCGAGCCGTTCAACGTTATGGTCGGAAATGGGCAGTTTATCAGTTGCAGACATTACTGCCCTGAGGTAAATTTGCACTTACAAAAAACTGCGTTTTCTATTCCATTTTTTGTATTACCTATTGAAGGTGCAGACTTGGTGCTCGGTATTGCTTGGTTAAGCACTTTGGGTTCTATTGTAGCGGATTTTTCAATACCACAGATATCCTTTCACAAAGATGGTCGACAATGTACTCTTAAAGGTGAACCACTTTCCAAACATCTTTCATCCAGTTCACTTTCTGCTCTTATTAAACATGGTTCAGTTGCCTCCTTACACACTCTGGTTATTGATACCCAGCCTCCACAACCACAAAAAAAAACCATACTTCCTCACTCCCCTGATACCCATATCATTTCGTTGCTGGAACTTTTTAGAAACCTTTTCCAAGAACCACATCAACTACCTCCTAACCGTCCACATGACCATCATATTCCGCTACTCAACAAGACCAGCCGATCAATGTCAAACCATACCGTTACCCACATTTTCAAAAACAAATAATGACGCGTTTGATATCGGAAATGTTGCATGATGGAGTAATTCGTCCGAGCCAAAGCCCTTTCTCATCTCCGGTTTTACTCGTCAAAAAGAAAGACGGTTCATGGCGTTTTTGTGTCGACTATCGAGCTCTCAATGCCGCTACAGTCCGTGATCGATTTCCGATTCCGACAATCGATGAACTTCTTGATGAGCTTCACGGTGCGAAAATCTTTTCTAAAATTGATCTACGCTCCGGGTATCATCAGATTCGTGTCGCTAAAGAAGATGTACATAAAACAGTGTTTCGTACGACGGACGGTCATTACGAGTTCCTTGTAATGCCGTTTGGGCTCACAAATGCTCCGTCTACGTTTCAATCTGCCATGAATGATCTTTTCCGAAGTGTTCTAAGACAATTTGTTCTCGTGTTTTTTGATGACATATTAATTTATAGTGCCTCGTTGGAAGATCATTACACCCACTTGCGGTACGTTTTTCAGACTCTTGTCGATAACAAGTTTTATGCAAAGGGTTCTAAGTGTCTGTTCGCCGAACAAGAGATTTCGTTTTTGGGGCACCGTATATCAAGTAATGGGGTTGCACCGGAACCGGATAAATTGGAAGCTATTCAAACTTGGCCACAACCAGTTTCTTTTACTACCTTAAGAGCATTCTTGGGTTTAACTGGTTATTATCGCCGTTTTGTTCCGGGTTATGCCAAAATAGCTAGTCCACTTACGGACCTCTTAAAAAAGAAGGAATTCTGTTGGAATGCAGAAGCACAAGATGCTTTTGTTGCTCTCAAAGCTCAAATGAAGGAACTGATCACTCTTGCATTACCCGATTTCACACAACCATTTGACGTTACAACGGATGCTTCGGGCGTCGCTATTGGTGCAGTTTTGTCTCAGAATTCACGCCCAATTTCCTTTTTCAGCAAGAAATTATGCCCAACTATGCAAGGTCATTCAACTTACACTAAAGAATTGTACGCGATTACGGAAGCGGTAAAAAAATGGCGACAGTATCTTTTGGGTCGTCGATTCAGAATCTTCACCGATCATCACAGCTTAAAGCATATTCTTACCCAGACAATTCAAACACCGGAACAACAACGTTGGATTACGAAGCTTATGGGTTACGATTTCGAAATCCATTTCAAACCGGGTAAAGAAAACTTTGTTGCTGACGCTTTGAGTCGTGTCACTATTCCGGTCAATTCTTTGGAGTGTTTGCCTACTAGAAAAGGCTATACCAAATACCCTAAGTTCACCTCACCCAAAAGTCATACTTCAAATCAGCATAGTCTTCTTCTCTTTTGTTCCTATTTTACATTGAATCAAGCCACATAAATTGCTATTGTGTGTTAATGCCTATTAACCATTGCTGATCCAAATCGAGCATATCTCATACGAAATCCTATCATAACTATATGTTACTATGGGCTATTGTTTCTGTATGTCTTCATTTTTCATTTTGGTGAACTTTAGTTCATTGAAGTTCAGTTCACTACAAAAAAAATGAGTATTCGGGACTGAAAAATCAGTATCTGATACATTAAAATCAGTCCCTAATGGTTATCAGGGACTGATTTGCCAGTCCCCTGCCAGTCCCAGATACCTAGTACTAGATAGTGGTTTCAGTAACTAAAAATCAGTCCCGATTGTATGACACCAATATGGACTAACAGTCAGTCTCTAATACATAAAAAATCAGTCCTCAATTTACCCTCGGTACCTCATTAATTCAGTCCCGATCCATATCTTCAGTAACTACAAATTAGTCTCGAATACTATGATATTTTAGTCCTTAATGCATTTCTTTAGGGAGTGATAATTAGTCCTTTAAACCGGGTAGGTTGTGTCTCCAATACATTTCATTAGGTATTGATTATTAGAGACTAATATATCAGTCCCCAATAATTTAGTCTCTAATGGTCACTTTTCTTGTAGTGTTGTTTGCTGTTGAGGACTAAGAACTGATGTTCAGATTAGTAATGTGGATAAATAATTAATTATTTATTTAGGTTGTTAACTTACATGTAGGATTGCGGGTTACTTTCATGTGAGGAAACAAAGGATAAGCAACTAGCACGTGACCTAAAATCATTTTAGCCGAAGGTATTAGCTAATTAACTTGAAGCATGACGTTGTCCTGATGCGAAGATCTGCATCTTGGTGAGACATAATTGGAAGACGTCATTTTCTTTTTGCACTGTGTTCTCATCGATATTGTTGCATATTGTTTTAACAATCTTCTTCATTTTCATTTCATTTCATTTGTGGATGATATTTATCTACAAGAATGATGTGGATAAGCTTAAATTTTTATATATTTTTTGTTGTGTATCTGAATATCTACACTGTTGATGAAGACCTGAATGTTACTAGAAAATTGATTTTAAGTAAAAGTATACATTTAGTTTTGATTCTTGGGTGGGCAAGGGAAGATGAATTAAATGGCTTGGTATCAATTCATCACAAAAAGTCAAACCAAGGTATGTTGTTAAGCATATGGAATCAAGTTGTTGACTTTTGCAGATGGAAACTGAATGTGGCAGGTCACAACCTGTATCTGATGTGCTTTCAAAAGGTGCTCACTTATTTTTTTTCCTACAAACTGTAGATAAAACATTTTATTAACTTGAATATTTTTTAAAATTACTTTCACTAAAGTCGATTCACAGAGAAATTTGACATGCATTATTGTACATGATTCATATACAATATGATAGTATCTGCCTATCATGTTTCTTTGCACTCATATAATTGCAACATAAGTAGTGATATCACTTAGTTTAGTCCATTTTCTGGGTCAAAGAATTTCATGGACATATAATATGACATTTTATTATCTGGGATATGCTAAGCCTAAGGATGCTATTGCAATGTACACCAATGCTTGCCCATTACTTGAGGGGAACGGCAAGGAGAATATTGCATTTCATTTTTACAAATATGATGCATACTTCCTTCATTTCAAGTATTATTTATCGACTTATAATAATTAACATAAGTAACTTTCTTGAGCCCGGGAAGCAATCCCGGGTGATAACCTAGTAGCTAATATAGAAAAAAAGAGAAAAAAGAATGAAACATAAAAAATGAAATAAGTGTGGGTATCATAGACCCTAGTCCCCAATAGTATAATCTTATAGTATTTGCTTATCATTATTTAGCCCGGATTTTCATAAACTTTAGCCACTTCTCGGCAAACAAATTCTTACAGTTACCCGAAGCCAAAAACCCGTTAAAAATCCTTTTAATATGTGTGATAGATATGCTAATGGGAAGAAACTGACTTCTGTACAAGAATATGAGAATGGTGGTTATGATATGGTAGTGAGATATATAGTCAATCTAGCACCTCTTTTGTTGGGTTAATCGGTTGTTCGCGGGTTAGTTCACGGGTCATGCCGGTTCAGAGATACGGGTTCGCGAAGGTTGCGGGTCAATAGTGCAAATGAATCAGGGGTAAAAGAGTCAAAGTTTGCACTATAAGGTTAAAGTATTAAAGTGTCATGTGTGTGATTAATTATGAGCAAATGTAAAATACAAAGTTGTGAACAGTCAAAGATGACCGAGTAAATGGGAGCTAAAGAGCTAGTTTGTTGGTAATGCATGGGAACGTGGACTTAGTTTTATTAGCATGTGTTCGTTTATTTGTTCTTATATAAATAGGATAGTATTTCTTCTTTTGCAATGTACCCTTTTGATATCGAATACAATAGCTTTTCAATAATACATACGAAGGTTTTGTAGATGTGTCTCCGAGTATTCCTTGATCATTTCCTCTAAGAAGAGGAGTTCATCTATACGTGAGTTTTGTGAGTTTGTGAGAGTGTTTAGTGAGGGACCTAAACCAACATTTGGTATCAGAGCCTAGGGCTCGAGAAGCGGGTTTGAAGATCAGAGGAAACCTCCGCCGGCGGCGGGTGTGTCGGTCGGTGGAGGGCAGGCGTAAAAGAAGTGTTCGAGACAGCAGGTGGCTGTTTTCGGATTGTTTTGCAGCGTTAAGCGGAAACAGAAAGGTGTTTCGGTTCAACCGTTGTTTCGAGGAAGTGCCGTATGACAGCGGGTGACCGACATCAGTTTTCAGGGCTGTTTCAGGACTTATTAACAGCAGAAGACGGAGGCGTTATGGTGTTTTCGGTAGGCCGTTGTTGTGGTAAACGTACCGGTTAAGACGACAGGGGTGACCAGTGATAAACACTTGTTTTTCGGGGTGGTTGTTAGGAAACTTTATTTGTAAGTATTGAAGAAAATCTCAATCAACTGGATCTCTGAAGAAGATAACAGTCCTGAAGAACACAGCAAGATGAAGAAAATCAGTTGGGACAACTGAAAAGCAAAGTATCTACTACAAATAATCACAAGTTGATCAAGAGTTGATTTGGATTATCAGAGAAGGCCGTTTCTGATGGATCTGATGATATTTCTGATGAAATATCATCAGTTTCTGACAAATTCTGATCATCAAACTTTCTGATGATTTGTTCACCAGAATTTCTGATAAAGTGGTTTATCAGAAATTCTGATGAAAGACCCACTTGTCTAAAAATCACAACTCTATCCTGCCACCCATGACCGAAGCATGACGTTATTGGTTTTCATGATTACAAATGCAACTTGAACGATGGATTCAATGAACATGTCAAATTGCTACTTTACGCAGGACTTATTGCATGAATAAACAATTGTTTATTCATGTCCACAACCGTCTATAAATAGAAGGCTCGAGAGGCAGAAGATACTTGAGTTTGAAGCTTAGCATTCACATACAAACACCCAAACTCCACTGCTCTTCTCACCCACAGAAATCAAGATTCATTTGTACTAGATAATAATCTTACAATCACCTTGTTAAACTAATTTGTTTCAAAGTGATATAAACTTGATAATTCTGTAGGTCTTGTTTCTTGAAAGTCTGATTTTCATTTCCGCACATCTTTTTCACATATACTGAAATCACTTGCCATATTACGTAAAAAGAAGCTGTTAAGGCCATACTGGGTCCAACAATTGGTATCAGAGCAGACTGAATAAATTATTTTCAAACGATCAATCGCTCTTCTTCTTTTTTCTAAATATGGTCAGCTTTCAAACCTGGAATAATGCTTTCAATATTGGTTCTATGTCCAAACCTCCGACTCTGGTCAGAGAGGAATACCCCCAATGGAAAATCAGGATGGTCAATTTCCTTAATGGTCATGACCGAGCTCTGTTTAGATCCATTGAAAGGGGTCCGCATATACCAATGACTGAAATACCTGCAATTCCAGCAACTGACCAACTACCTGCTATCCCTGCCTCCCAAGCTCCCAAAAGTGAAATACTTTGGAGTGAGGAAGACAAGGAACTGGTAGCAGGGGATGAAAGAGCAAAATCACTCTTAATAATGGCCATCCCCAATGACATATTTTCACAAGTTGATGCTTGTGCATCAGCTAAGGAAATATGAGATCAGTTGGAAAATCTTTGTGAAGGAGGAGAAAGGATGAAAAGAAACAAGAGAACAAACAACGTATCATCCTATGAAAGGTTTAAAAGTTTACCTAATGAAAAGTTAAATGAAACATATCAAAGGTTCACAAAACTTTTAAACGAGCTAAAGAAATTTGGAATAACTAAATCAAATGATGAAAGAAACATAAAATTTCTTGATGCTTTGCCTAGAGAATGGATGAGTCGCACAATGACTTTGTCCTCAACCTTAGAACTAGGAAACATGAGTCTTCATGACTTATATAGCATCTTGATCCCCAGAGAGGAAGAAATATTTGAAGAAACCATTCAAAGAGGGGGATCTTTAGCTCTTATCTCTAACTCACAGAGACAAACAACTTCCAATGATCCACAACCATCAAACAGCCAGGCCTTTGAAACTTCTGATTCATCATCAGATTTTTCAGCCTTTGCTGATGCAATAGCACTGCTCACCAAAACATTTGAGCAGAGGTTGAGAGGAGGAGGCCAGAGGTACCAGAGGAGTGATAGAAGGAGGATGGATGATAGATTTAAAGAAGAAGTTAGATCTAAGGATAAAGGAAAGGCTGAGGTGGTGTGTTACAAGTGCAAGCAAAAAGGTCATTATGCATCTGAGTGTAAGACCAAGAAGCTGAAAGATGTTGCTTACTATGAAAAGAAGCTTGAGGAAGCTAAGAAGCAACAACATCAAGTCAGCTTAATTTCTGGAACAGATACATGGCTATCTGATGATTCTTCTGATGATGAAGAAGAAGAAATGGCCAACTTCTGTCTCATGGCACTTTCTGATGACATACCAGAGACTTCAGGACAATAGGTAAGTTTAAACAATCTTGATCTTGAACACAAGCTAAATGAGCTCATGTCAGATTTTTTAAACTTGCAAGTTAAACATCAATCAGATGGTAAAAAATCTGATGAGTTGCAAAGGACCTTGAATAAAATCATTCTTGAAAACCAATTACTTATAGAACAAAGTTTAGATCAAAGAGCTAAAATTGAGTTCTATGAAAATGAAAGAAGAGATCTTTACAAGAAAATCAATGATAAAGAAATTAACGTAAGAGGTTTTCAAGAGGCAAAAGAATTCATAAATTTCATAGAGTCCACTCCAAAGAACAAAGGAGAAGGGTTGGGTTATGTAAGAACAAATAATAACAAACCCACTGTCTTTGTAAAAGCAACTCAACATGTGACAACTCTTATTTCGAACCTAATTTGTGTAACGTTTCGTGCTTATGTGAACTATAGGGATTGATTGAATGCATGATACGACTATATGAACTTGAGCGTTTAATTGAATGAAATGTTATGTGTTATCAAAATTGGGCCACACACTTTGTTTGGTCGCACATCCTTCACTCGGCCCAACCTCACTCGCAACCACCTACCCAACCCGAGACCCCAAGGGCGGCCCAATGATGGGTTCGGCCCACTCATCCCTTGTACGCATACATGAACAATAGGGGGTGTAGTTTTGGTTACTTGCAAGCACACAAATTACACAAAACCCTAGAAGCTCTCTCTCTCTCGTTTTCCCTTGGAACCGGCGGCAATCTCTAAACTCTCGAAGATCCTCGTGTTCGGATCATTCTATTCCTTCTAACCGGTTAGTGTTTGTTATCGTTGATGTTATGCATGATTAGATGATTGAATGATACTATGTGAATGATAAGTTTGAATCGAAAACATGTTAATCGGTTATAGGTGTCTGTATTCGGATGGATTAATTCGGATAGCCAACTGTTAGGGAATTCATGATTTAATCTGGTTGATAGTTGATAGTATATGTTTGGGATACATGTTAGTTCTGGAATTCGTTATTCATATGAGCCGATTGTACATCCATTATGATACCGATTCACTGTTCTTGATGATGATGATATGAATGTTGAATATTGAAATAATTGTGATTTGATCTGATTGTGAAACTGCCAAATCTGTTTGCAACTATTACGGGAATCATGCATGAGCTACAAATTAGGAAGTCTGCTACATTACCTGGTCTCGACACAGGTTGCGAATCGAGAGCTCACTGTCTCGACTCGAGACCATATACACGTACACACTGTTGGACTTGCACACTGTTACGAGCCCGTCTGATTGGGCCGCATATTTGGACTTTGTTTATGTGAAGCTACTATTGAACTGCTATGCTTATACGTGAATACAATGGTCAATACTTGTACACAACTTGTTACGAGACGTGTAGAACATACGTGCAATACTTGTATACAAACCTGACTTGTATGACAAACATGCTAGGACGTGGTTGATCACATTGTAGCTTAACTGAACCTTTTCGTGTATCATACCGAGCAACCCCAGGTGAGTTCATTGCATTTCTCAAGCATGCGTCCCGGTGGTTTGGGACAACTAGTAAACATGTGGAAGGGAATTTTGGGTAAACAGTTGAATTGGGTAAACAGTTGAACATGGAATCAATCAGTATCGGATTGCCTGTAGGGCAATGGGGTAATTAGTTGATAGCGCTATTAGGTGGGATACCTCACACCGGGCCGTAAGGACGGGCGTGAACTAATTATCTGGGCATCATTACCAATGCTTGGTTAGGAGCATTGGGGTTGTTAAGGGGCACACTCCCCGGATACATATGGGCACACTCCCTAGGGTATCTAGCATGTTATGAGCAACATCGTATCGCAACGTTGAATCGGCTTAACATACATATGGTAACAAAACACATTAACGAAACCTTGAACTCACCAGCGTCGTCTGACACACTTGTCTGCATGCTTGCAGGTCGTTAGGGTTGGAGACATGGGCTTGCTATCTGGGAGTGCTGGAGTGGTCATGGGTCGTGCCTTTAATTAAACAGTTGATTTGGTGGTTTTGAAACTTTAAACAATTGAATATTATTTCACTTATGCTTCCGCTAAACATATCTTTTGGGTTTAACGCTTGGAATTGAACTTGCTTGGTTAATTAATGACATGTCTATTTAAATACTTGTGTGGTTCAATGTGATTGGTGGCTCGTACTCTGATGTGTCGCACCTCCCGCGGTGTTTCCGCTTGTGGTATTTTTGGGGGTGTTACAGTTTGGTATCAGAGCCAGGTTATAGTGAACTAGGTTTTAAAACGTTTTTGTAAAACCAGACTATAACCGAACACCTTCGAAAATCGATCATGACACTCAGCTCCAGATTGCAAGGTTCGTCTCTCTTACTTTGTGCATCACTTGTTTAGCAATCACACACTCACAACTAGCATGAAATGAAACATTAGATACTATGGTGGCTCAATAGTGTGACACCACTCTTTGAATCATATGAATTGTAGCCTTGTGATACCACTTATGTGTAGATTGAACGGGGGAAACTTTGAGCGCAAGTTAAGAGGCTCTGAGATGAACGTGCAAATTGCCTTATTATTATGGGTGCACACTTAATAATAAAGCAAGGTGCATGCAAGTCCCAGTGAGTCTTATCGAGCGTGAGAAGGGTTCTGCCTTATTTTGTGTACGAACTTGGTAGTGAATAGATATTAGTGTGATACATGACTTCCACCTTGATCGACTCCTAAATCAGTTCATTTCCAACTATAGAATCATGAGTGGACGAGGAAACAGACGAGGCAACATCAACATGACTCAGGCTGAGTTGACGAACTTAATCAATACCCGTGTGGCTGAGGCCTTAGCAGCCTATCAGGTTGGTACGGAATGTACCAAGTACTCTTTACTCTTATACCGCGCACACGTCTTTTCACTCCTATAATGTGTTCCCTTTCGTCCTTTAGGTCAGCAAGTGCAACCTCAACCCAACCAGCCTGCGTGTACGTTTAAAATGTTTATGGACTGTAAGCCACAGACTTTCACCGGGACTGAAGGGGCTGTGGGACTTCTGAGATGGTTCGAGAAAGCAGAGTCTGTGTTTGCTATCTGTAACTGTCCCGCTGGGGACAGGGTGAAATATGCTGCGGGTACCTTGGCGGATGGTGCCCTAACGTGGTGGAATGCCCAGGTACAGTTGTTGGGCATCGAGGCAGCAAATGCCACAACTTGGGATGACTTTAAAGAACTAATCAGGGAGGAGTACTGTCCCCGGGATGAAGTCCAGAAGTTGGAAAACGAGTACTACGACTTGAAGATGGTTGGATCTGAAGTCGAAGCGTATGTGAAGCGATCGTATGAACTGGCCGACATGTGCCCAAACTTGTCCCGACCTATGTATCGGAGGATTGAGTTATTCATCAAAGGGTTGCCTCCGCGTGTGAAGAGTTTGGTCACTGCAGCCCATCTCAATGATTTGACACAGATTGTTCGTCTGACTAATAAGATTGTGGACCAGGAGGTAGAAAGTAATTCGTTACCCCCGCGCATTTCAGCCACTACTGCTGCTGCACCCACTGCTACTACATCTGCTAATGATAACAAACGGAAGTGGAGCGACTACGACAAAGCATCCAGTGCTGGTCAGACTCAGAAAAGGCCAGACAACAACAGCAATCGTAGCATCAGCCAGTCGTCTTCCGTCAATCAAGGCCAAGGGAGTGGCCAAAGCCAGGGTTCGTATGCAGGGAGGAAGCCACGGTGTAACAAGTGTGGCTATCATCATTTTGGGCCATGTGGTCGGATGTGTAACAGGTGTGGTAAGGCGGGCCATGAGTCCAGGGATTGTAGGGCCTCACAGCCCAAACACCAGCAGCAACAGAACCAACAGAACCAGAGACAACAGGGACAACCACCCCAGCAGAACCAGGGCTTCAGGAAGGGGTGCTATCAGTGTGGGGATGAGGGTCATTTTAAGCGAGATTTCCCTCAGTTGAATCAAAACGCTAACGACAACAACCACCCGAATAACAACAATGCTGGGAACAACAACGGCAACAATGGGGGAAATGGCGCTCGAGGCAGAGTGTTCCAGCTTGGAGCAGGGGATACCAGAAATGACGGCAACGTTGTAACTGGTACGTTTCCTGTAAACAATCGTATTGCTTCTGTATTCTTTGATTCTGGTGCCGATTGGAGTTATGTGTCCCTAGAATTTAGTCGACGATTTGGGATAACCCCAACACCCTTAGAAGTTAAGCAGGTAGTAGAACTAGCAGATGGTAAAACGATAGAAGCCTCGAATGTTCTTTTCGGGTGCAAACTAGATCTCGTGGGTCAAGTGTTTGATATTGATCTTCTTCCCGTTACGCTCGGTAGTTTCGACATAGTAGTACGCATGGATTGGTTGTCTAAGCACCAAGCGGAGATTTTGTGTAAGGAGAAGATTGTGCGTATTCCTCTCCCTGATGGAGAGTCATTATCAGTTCAAGGGCATCGTAGTGGGATGATGGTTGGGATTATCTCGGCCATGCGTGCACAACAGTATCTACAAAAGGGGTACCCTGCAATGTTAGCGTTAGTTACTAATGCTCAGTCTGAGGAGAGAAAGATCGAAGACCTACCAGTGGTGTGAGACTTCGCTGATGTATTTCTAGAGGAGCTACCAGGGTTACCTCCTCACCGTCAAGTAGAATTCCAGATTGATCTTGCGCCGGGAGCAGCTCCAATTGCACGTGCTCCTTACCGTTTAGCACCAGGGGAATTGCAAGAACTGTCTAACCAACTGCAAGAGTTGTTGGACAGGGGCTAAATTCGACCCAGTTCTTCGCCTTGGGGAGCCCCAGTTCTGTTTGTAAAGAAGAAAGACGGGTCATTCCGTATGTGTATCGATTATCGAGAGCTCAACAAAGTAACCATTAAGAACCGCTATCCGTTACCACACATCGACGACTTGTTTGACCAGTTGCAAGGGTTAAGTTTCTATTCAAAGATCGACTTAAGATCGGGTTATCATCAGGTGAGGGTTAGAGAGGAGGATGTTCCCAAGACGGCTTTTCGAACGCGCTACGGACACTACGAGTTTTTGGTCATGCCGTTTGGATTGACAAATGCACCAGCGGTCTTCATGGATCTCATGAACCGCGTATGTAAGCCATATCTCGACGAGTTTGTTATAGTATTTATTGACGACATCTTGGTTTATTCAAAGAACAGGGAGGATCACGAGCGTCACCTACGTCTCATCTTGGAACTTTTGAGAAGGGAACAACTGTATGCGAAGTTTTCTAAGTGCGATTTTTGGATTCGAGAAGTACATTTCCTTGGCCACGTTGTCAATGAACAAGGGATACATGTGGATCCTGCGAAGGTAGATGCGGTTAAGAATTGGGCGGCGCCAAAGACTCCCTCTGAGGTGCGCCAATTTCTTGGTCTTGCTGGATATTATCGGAGGTTTATTAGGGATTTCTCAAAAATCGCACAACCTCTCACCTCGTTGACACAGAAGAACACGGTATACTCTTGGGGAACGAAGCAGGAAGAGGCCTTCCAATTGTTAAAACAGAAACTTTGCAGTGCACCGATCTTGTCGTTACCAGAGGGTACCGAAGATTTTGTGGTTTATTGTGACGCTTCGATTCAGGGTCTCGGTTGCGTGTTGATGCAACGCGAGAAGGTGATAGCTTATGCTTCTCGTCAGTTGAAGGTGCACGAGAAGAACTATACGACTCACGATTTGGAATTAGGAGCGGTGGTGTTTGCGTTGAAGATCTGGAGGCACTATCTGTACGGTACCAAATGCACCATCTACACCGACCATAGGAGTCTTCAGCATATCTTCGACCAGAAAGAATTGAATATGCGGCAACGACGGTGGGTTGAACTGTTAAATGATTATGAATGTACCATCAAGTATCATCCGGGCAAGGCGAACGTCGTAGCTGACGCCCTCAGCAGAAAGGATAATGCACCTAGGCGTGTGCGAGCATTGCAACTCACGATCCAGTCCAATCTTCCTTCCCAGATACGAGACGCTCAGTTAGAAGCGTTGAAACCAGAGAACGTTCGAGCTGAAGCTTTACGCGGCTCAAGGCAACGATTAGAACGAAAGGGAGACGGTGCTTACTACGTAACCGAACGCATCTGGGTCCCACTCTATGGCAACTTATGAGAACTTGTAATGGAGGAGGCACATAAGTCACGTTACTCCGTACATCCTGGATCAGATAAGATGTACCACGACTTGAAAACTACATACTGGTGGCCTAGCATGAAAGCTCACATAGCAACCTACGTCAGCAAATGTTTGACTTGTGCTAAAGTCAAAGCGGAACATCAAAAGCCCTCAGGTCTACTGCAGCAACCAGAGATACCCACATGGAAGTGGGAACAGATCGCCATGGATTTCGTGACAGGGCTACCAAGAACTCAGGCTGGAAACGATACCATTTGGGTGATTGTTGATCGCCTCACGAATTCAGCACATTTCTTAGCAATTAAGGAGACAGACAAGTTTTCGCAACTAGCAGCGGTTTATCTTAAGGAAGTCGTCTCTAGACATGGAGTACCAACTTCCATCATCTCAGATCGAGATCCACGTTTCACTTCTGATCTTTGGCAATCAATGCATAAGTCGTTCGGTTCACGGCTCGACATGAGTACCGCTTATCACCCGCAGACTGATGGTCAAAGCGAGCGCACCATTCAGACACTTGAAGATATGTTACGAGCATGTGTAATCGATTTTGGGAAAGGGTGGGAGAAGCACTTACCGTTGATAGAATTCTCCTACAACAACAGCTACCACACTAGTATACAGGCAGCTCCGTTCGAAGCGCTGTACGGACGGAAATGCCGTTCACCTCTCTGTTGGCTTGAGGTGGGTGGCAGTCAGATCACAGGCCCTGAACTTGTGCTTGAGACATCAGAAAATATTGCGCAGATTCGAAACCGTATGGCCGCAGCTCGCGATCGTCAGAAAAGCTACGCTGACAAGCGTAGTAAACCGTTGGAATTCGAAGTTAATGATCGCGTTATGTTAAAGGTCTCACCCTGGAAGGGTGTGGTGCGTTTTGGGAAACGCGGCAAACTCAACCCACATTATGTAGGACCATTCAAAATTCTGGAACAAATCGGAAAGGTGGCCTACAGGCTGGAATTACCTGCTGAGTTGGGTAATGTCCATGATGTGTTTCACGTATCGCAGTTAAAGAAGTGTTTGGTTGATGAAACACTAGTAGTACCATTTCAAGAGCTAAAGATAGACGACAAATTACAGTTTGTCGAAGAACCAATTGAGATTATGGATCGGGAAGTTAAAGTTCGTAAACACGGCCGTATACCGATTGTGAGAGTTCGTTGGAACTCAAGACGTGGTCCGGAGTTCACATGGGAGCGCGAGGACCAGATGGAACTTAAGTATCCACATTTGTTCCCCAAAAACAAGACAAAACCTAGCGAAATTAATGATAATGCAACTAGTGAATTTCGGGACGAAATTCCCATTCAAGTTGGGGATGATGTAACACCCACGGAAAATGCACAGTCATCTTGATTTAGCATCGCACCGTTTTGAGATTTAATTCTGTTTGTGGTATGCTTATCAAATTTCGGGACGAAATTTCTTTCAAGTTGGGGATGATGTGACAACTCGTATTTCGAACCTAATTTGTGTAACGTTTCGTGCTTATGTGAACTATAGGGATTGATTGAATGCATGATACGACTATATGAACTTGAGCGTTTAATTGAATGAAATGTTATGTGTTATCAAAATTGGGCCACACACTTTGTTTGGTCGCACATCCTTCACTCGGCCCAACCTCACTCGCAACCACCTACCCAACCCGAGACCCCAAGGGCGGCCCAATGATGGGTTCGGCCCACTCATCCCTTGTACGCATACATGAACAATAGGGGGTGTAGTTTTGGTTACTTGCAAGCACACAAATTACACAAAACCCTAGAAGCTCTCTCTCTCTCGTTTTCCCTTGGAACCGGCGGCAATCTCTAAACTCTCGAAGATCCTCGTGTTCGGATCATTCTATTCCTTCTAACCGGTTAGTGTTTGTTATCGTTGATGTTATGCATGATTAGATGATTGAATGATACTATGTGAATGATAAGTTTGAATCGAAAACATGTTAATCGGTTATAGGTGTCTGTATTCGGATGGATTAATTCGGATAGCCAACTGTTAGGGAATTCATGATTTAATCTGGTTGATAGTTGATAGTATATGTTTGGGATACATGTTAGTTCTGGAATTCGTTATTCATATGAGCCGATTGTACATCCATTATGATACCGATTCACTGTTCTTGATGATGATGATATGAATGTTGAATATTGAAATAATTGTGATTTGATCTGATTGTGAAACTGCCAAATCTGTTTGCAACTATTACGGGAATCATGCATGAGCTACAAATTAGGAAGTCTGCTACATTACCTGGTCTCGACACAGGTTGCGAATCGAGAGCTCACTGTCTCGACTCGAGACCATATACACGTACACACTGTTGGACTTGCACACTGTTACGAGCCCGTCTGATTGGGCCGCATATTTGGACTTTGTTTATGTGAAGCTACTATTGAACTGCTATGCTTATACGTGAATACAATGGTCAATACTTGTACACAACTTGTTACGAGACGTGTAGAACATACGTGCAATACTTGTATACAAACCTGACTTGTATGATAAACATGCTAGGACGTGGTTGATCACATTGTAGCTTAACTTAACCTTTTCGTGTATCATACCGAGCAACCCCAGGTGAGTTCATTGCATTTCTCAAGCATGCGTCCCGGTGGTTTGGGACAACTAGTAAACATGTGGAAGGGAATTTTGGGTAAACAGTTGAATTGGGTAAACAGTTGAACACGGAATCAATCAGTATCGGATTGCCTGTAGGGCAATGGGGTAATTAGTTGATAGCGCTATTAGGTGGGATACCTCACACCGGGCCGTAAGGACGGGCGTGAACTAATTATCTGGGCATCATTACCAATGCTTGGTTAGGAGCATTGGGGTTGTTAAGGGGCGCACTCCCCGGATACATATGGGCACACTCCCTAGGGTATCTAGCATGTTATGAGCAACATCGTATCGCAACGTTGAATCGGCTTAACATACATATGGTAACAAAACACATTAACGAAACCTTGAACTCACCAGCGTCGTCTGACACACTTGTCTGCATGCTTGCAGGTCGTTAGGGTTGGAGACATGGGCTTGCTATCTGGGAGTGCTGGAGTGGTCATGGGTCGTGCCTTTAATTAAACAGTTGATTTGGTGGTTTTGAAACTTTAAACAATTGAATATTATTTCACTTATGCTTCCGCTAAACATATCTTTTGGGTTTAACGCTTGGAATTGAACTTGCTTGGTTAATTAATGACATGTCTATTTAAATACTTGTGTGGTTCAATGTGATTGGTGGCTCGTACTCTGATGTGTCGCACCTCCCGCGGTGTTTCCGCTTGTGGTATTTTTGGGGGTGTTACACAACAGACTTCTGATAAATTCTTATCAGAATCTGATTCTGAAACTTGCAAATCAACATGTTCTGAATACTCCTTTGATAAGCCAAATTTTGAACCAAAAAGAAGTGAATACAGTCAAGAGTTTGTAAAAACTCCAGAAGCAGTTCACTCATCTTTTCAAAACTATCCCTTCATTCCATCACAAGAAGGAAAATCAGAAATTTTTTATGATTCCTGTATGTGTGTTGAAATACTGAAGCTTGTTCAACACCATCTCCAAAAGAAAAAGAAAAATTCTGTTAATGGCTCAGCATTTAACAAAAATTCTGATGAAAGGTCATCTAGAAGAAATAATAGAACCAGAATATCATCAGAAAGTGTACCCAAGCATGCCTGGGTACCTAAAACCCTTTAATCATTCCATTTCAGAACCATCATGTGCAGCAGATCTGGTACTACGACTCAGGAAGCTCCAAGCACATGACTGGAGATAGGAGCTTACTCAGCAACTTTGTCTCAAAGCTGGGTAAAATGGTGAACTTTGGAAATGGAGTGAAAGGAAGGATAATGGGATACGGATGTATCAGGTATAGATGTTTGACCATTGAAAGAGTAGCTTATGTTGAAGGCTTAAAGTATAATTTGCTGAGCTGTGGTCAATTCTATGACAAAGGTTTTCAGGTAACTTTTTACCAGAAAAATGCTTGCTAATAGGTATGGATGATAATAAAATATACTTGAGTGGAAAAAGAATAAGACAATCAATCTATTACTTTGACTTCAAAGAAGAAAATGAACATCCTAAACTATGTTTATTTTCAAAAATCAACAAAGGAAGTAGTTGGTTGTGGCATAAAAGATTGGCTCACTTAAATTTCAAAAATCTAAACAAATTAGCAAAGGTCTGGTAAAAGGGTTACCTTTCATATCCTCTAAAAAGGATAAAATTTGTGATGCTTGTGAGATGAGAAAGTCAAAAAGAAGCTCTCACAAGTCAATTTCTGAATCTTCCATTACACAAAATTTGGAACTTTTACACATGGATTTGTGTGGACCCATAGGTACAGAAAGTTTTTCTGGAAAGAAATATATACTAGTAATAGTTGATGATTTTTCCAGATATACATGGGTTGAATTTTTGAGAAAGAAAAGTGAAACACCTGATTTGATCATTAATTTTATAAAGAAAATTGAAAATCTATTAAAACTAACAGTAAGAAAGATCAGATCAGACAATGGGACAGAATTCAAAAATTCAAAAATTGAAAGTTTTCTTGTAAACAAAGGAATCTCTCATGACTTTTCTGCTCCCAGAACCCCTCAACAAAATGGGGTTGTTGAAAGAAAAAATAGAACCTTAGTAGAAGCTGCCAGAACAATGCTTGCATATGCCAAAATGCCCTCTCACTTTTGGGCAGAAGCAATTGCAAATGCATGTTTTACTCAAAACAGAACTCTTATCAACAAAAGGCTAAACAAAACACCCTATAACATTATAAATAATAGAATTCCAAGTGTAAATTTTTTACACACATTTGGTTGTAGATGTTTTTTCTTCAATGATTTTGAAAGCCTTGAGAAAAATTTGACAGAAAAGCAAAAAAAAAGGTATTTTTCTTGGATATTCCTTGTCCTCAAAAGCTTATAGAATTTTTATTCTTAATACAAGGACAATCAGAGAAAGTTTATATGTCTCATTTGATGACTCATCAGAGACTGAAGTTTCTGATGAATACATAAAAGAAATAAACTTTTCTGACAAACAGGAAAATTATGAGCATCTCTTTGAAATGATATCAGAAGATTTTCTAGAACATGATAAAGCTTGTACATTTAAATCATCAGAAATATCATGTACTAACCCTGAAGAACAAGTAAATAGCACAACAGAAAATCAAAATTCTGGTGCTTTACATGGAACAGAGGTAACTGAACAGGGGGAAACTTCAAATCCATCAGAACCAACAATTGTGCAAAACAGGTTAAGATGGATCAAAGGGCATGTTCATTCTGATATCATTGGCAATCCAGCTGATGGTGTGAGAACAAGATCTGCAACTGCACATGAATGTGCATATGCTGGGTTCTTAAGCACAATAGAACCCAAATCTGCGAAAGAAGCTCTGAATGATCCAGATTGGATACAAGCTATGCAAGAAGAGCTGGATCAATTCGAAAAGAGCACGGTATGGGATCTGGTACCTAAGCCCAAAGACAAATCTGTCATAGGCTCAAAATGGGTATACAGGAATAAATCTGATGAAAGTGGCATAATCACAAGGAACAAAGCAAGGTTAGTAGTCAAAGGTTACTGTCAACAAGAAGGTATTGATTATGATGAAACCTTTGCACCAGTAGCTAGATTAGAAGCTGTAAGAATTTTTCTTGCTTATGCTGCATCCAAGGATTTCAAAGTTTATCAAATGGATGTAAAATCAGCTTTCCTAAATGGTAAAATTGAAGAAGAAGTTTATGTGCAACAACCTGAAGGCTTTGTTGATCCAAAATTTCAAAATCATGTTTATAGATTAAACAAAGCCTTGTATGGATTGAAGCAAGCTCCTAGAGCGTGGTATGAAACATTATCAAACTTCTTACTCAATTCTGGATTTACCAAAGGTACTATTGACACAACACTTTTCCTCAAAACACACACAAGTCATACCTTGTTGGTTCAGATATATGTTGATGACATTATATTTGGATCAACAAATTAAAAATTTTGCAAAAAGTTTCAAAAATTAATGACTAGCCATTTTGAAATGAGCATGATGGGTGAATTAACCTTTTTCTTAGGGTTACAATAAGTCAAACAAAGAATTGATGGAATATTTTTGAGTCAATCAAAGTATGTCAAAACAATTCTATAAAAATATTCACTTGAAAACTGCTCTGTTTCAAAAACTCCCATGGCAACAGGGAACAAATTAGATTCTGATAAAGATGGAATAAGTGTAGATATTAAAACCTATAGGGGGATGATAGGGTCATTGTTATACTTAACTGCAAGTAGACCAGACATCATGTTTGCTACATACTTTCTGGCCAGATATCAATGTAACCCTAAAGAATCTCATTTAAAAGCTGTGAAAAGGGTTTTCAAATATCTAAAAGGCACTTCAGAACTTGGTCTCTGGTATCCAAAGGATACAAACCTTGAATTAATTGCATACACAGATGCAGATTATGCAGGGTGTAAGATTGACAGAAAAAGCACATCTGGTGCTTGTCAAATCTTGGGGGAAAAATTGGTATGTTGGGCAAGCAAGAAGCAAAACTGTGTTGCCACATCAACAGCAGAGTCAGAATATGTTGCAGCAGCAAGCTGTTGTCCACAAGTGCTGTGGGTGCAAACTCAACTGAAGGATTATGGAGTAAATCTGACAGAAATACCAATTTTGTGTTATTCAAAGAGTGCAATTGCAATAACAGAAAATCCAGTTCATCACTCAAGAACCAAACACATAGATATCAGATATCACTTCATAAAAGATCATGTGGAGAAAGGTAATATTGAAATGTATTTTGTTCCAACTGAAAACCAAATTGCTGATATATTTACAAAACCTCTTGATGAAAAGAGACACAATTTTTTGATCAGCAAACATGGAATGGTCAACTTAAGAGATGAAAATGTTTCAGAAATAAAAGCAAGACAAAATGAAAACCAAATTGATAATCACCAAGATACTGAGAATGAAAGAACAATTAAGCAAAATTCTGATGCAGAAATTCATCTATCTGATGAAAAATCAGAAGATTTAATAAATCATCAATAAAATGTGATGATTTACCAGAAATTCTGATTTATATCTGAAACTTTTGTTTAAATGTACATAATAATCAGTAATCAACAAAAGTCCATATCTTCATACATATTCCATTTGTATAAATTTATAGTTCTTTTTAAATTTTTTTTAAAAAGGGGGGGGGGGGGGAACATTGATGACATGCATGAAGATAAAATTAAATCCAAAGAATTCAACCGTCACAAATGTCCTTTCACAAAAGGAGATTTTTTTAGCATGCAACGTCATTCGGTTATAAGGAGTTTAACAGAAACACGTAAGCACAAATATCATTAGGAGCTATAAAAGTAGCCGCCCACCTATTGAATGCTTACTCACACAAAAGGCTTAGTAGACTGTCATATTCACTGCAATAGATATCGTCTTAAATGAAGAGAAGAATTTTTTTTTTGTTAATATGGAACTATCACTTTCACCTATAAATATTAACAATCTGAAAAAGACATCTTCACAACAAAATCTTCTCTTCAAAAGCCTATCATCAGAAAAACCTCTTATTTCTAATGAATCACCCAAAATCAATGGAATCCAACCAATTCCCTCTCAACCTTTACGAACATCATAATCTCAGACTAAGATCCAAATTAGAAGGACCTGCATGGGAGGACCGCAGGTTTGTATACAATATGATCATGAGAAGTCCCTTGGGCTTTGCCATGTCTACACATGTCACCATATATCCAGAACTTCTTCAGGAGTTCTGGTGGAATGCTCAAGTCGTTATGAGTGGCACTTCTATGTGGATAAGAAGTGAGGTTATGGGGGTAGAGATCACCCGAAAAGAGGAAACACTCAGAGATGTCCTCAAATTGGGTGATTATCGAAAGATCAGTATATTGGAAAAGGCAGAGGTGCAACGGACCTTGACTGAAATGGGCTACAACTCAAACAATGTGTCAAGGCAAATTTGCAAATCTAGGTTCATACCACCTTTTCAATATTTGGTAACACAGCTGAGTGTTTGCTTTTCGAAAAAGACTGGACACTTTAATGAGCTGTCTTACAGGATGATGGAAGTGGCGCATGCTATTGTACAGGAAAAACCTTACAATTATGCTAAGTTTCTCATGAGAGACTTAGAAGGAAACGTCCATGACCGTAATCCTTTTCTGATCTACCCTCGTTTCGTAACCAAAGTAATCACAAGTCAGCTTGACTTTGGAGGTGTGAGAAGTTGTTATACAAGAGCTGAACTGGCACTTCAAGAAAACTTAAGAGTTGCTTCCTTGGTTCCATCAACCTTTCATACAGGAAGAATAACCAGTCTCTGGTTATATGTGAAGTGCATGTATAACGTGTTGGATGAAGAGGATGAGTAGTTAGGTCTATCGGTGTTTGTTTTTGCTTGTTTAATTTTTTTTGTGTGTGTTCTAACCAACTTTCGTTTAGTAATATATTAAGTTTTTCTTAATTAAATGTTAGTTATATATGTCAATAGGTCCAGGGGGAACTAAGAAATCTTGTCTGATGGTAACAAGGAAAATCTGGTAAGAATCATATAAAATCTGATAGGATATAACGAATCATCAGAATCTAATAAAATTTATCAGAAACATCATCAAATCATCAGAATTTGATTCAAATTCACCAGTTAAAAATGAAAAGTTTGATACAAAACATCAAAAGTAAATTTTCTTGACAAAACAGGAAGAATCGATTGCTTAAAAAAAAAAGAAAGTGTTAACCAAGGTTGATCAGATACAAAGAAACTCAAAAAAAAAAAAAATCTAGATAATTTTTAGATAAGTTTCTTTCAATTTTTTTCTGAGGACTGGAACAAGCTATATGAAAAAGACTTCCTGATACACCAGAACAGAGGTGTGGAGTTCACAAGATCAAGGTAAGAAATTTTCTCAAACTCCACTAATTCCCTCTCATCTTAAAAAAAAAAAAAAATTTGATTCAGACTTCTATAAATGAATCAAATGTTTTCTGATAATATATTTGAAAAATTCAACTCTCCAAGGAATATTTAGATATTTTTTCAGTATATATCATTAAAAGGACAACATGGGAAAACACTTAATTGAAGAAAAGGTTTTTTTTATTGGACCATGTCTGAAATCAAAAAGGGTCCCGCAGAAAAAGGTACAAGTTGGATACTAGTGTTTATCCTTTTAAAAATCGTTGAACTCTCTAATTATCTTTAATGAGATATACATTAAATTAGAGATAAACCAAAGGTTTTTCAAAAAACGGTTGCTTCTTTAAAAGATTAAAACATCATTAAGGTGTCATAAAACACCTTGAATACAAACAACCCACGAAAAACACTAAAAAATCTCTGTCTCAACTCACTATAAATATCCCCTCCAAAACAGAGACGTCCATCTTCAATCTTCATT
The DNA here is from genome assembly GCF_002127325.2 of Helianthus annuus. Classification (NCBI taxonomy): domain Eukaryota; kingdom Viridiplantae; phylum Streptophyta; class Magnoliopsida; order Asterales; family Asteraceae; genus Helianthus; species Helianthus annuus. The sequence goes on from NC_035449.2 coordinate 6,779,413, forward strand.
CTCAAACCCTAAAAACCCTTCTCAAAAGCAAAAACCCAAATCCTTAATGGCTGCCACCAACAACAGTCCACCTCCAGCTGAACACTCTGTTCCCTTAATCACTGAAGCTGAATATCTTCCTTTGAAGAACAACAATGAAGCAATGAACACCAATATCGAACAATATGATGTGAAGTGTCAAATTCTCATTGAATTTCTGATCAGAAGCCCAATAGCTCATGCTCTTACAAAGACCAGAGAGGTACCAGAAAGACTGCTACAACAAGTTGTAAAAACTCTCGAAGCTCATAGTATAAGTATGGAGCTAACAACACATGTATGGGAAGATATCTTCATCATAATCACACCGGAGAAAATAAGGGAATGTTTGGAACTACCCTTAAATCAAGAGTATGAAGAAGCACCACCAAAAGAAGACATGTTTGAACAACTTGATGCTGTAATGGGATGCAAGGCAAAGATTTCAAAAATCAATGAGTTCAAGAGGAACAAGCTGCCTGCCTTCTGGCAAGTGTTGATGGAAATACTGAATAAGTGTTTATCATCAAAGATTGGAGGTACAGATCAGATAAATATGAATATTCTAACAATCATGTTCAGCCTCATAACTAGGTTGAATATTGATTTTGGAACAGAAATATTTAATCTGATCAAAAGATCAATTCTGACCAAAACTAGAAAAATAGATTCACATCTACCATTCCCCAGATTTCTATCCATCATAATTTCTGATGCTTTTTCTGAAAGGAATCTACAAACTCCAAAATCAAAATATATGTGGAAATCAGAAATTATGAGACCTTGGAGTGCTGCAGGGTCATGGAAGTCAGATTTTGATGTACCCGTTCTGCCAAAGAATATGATGGATCTGATACCAGAAAACTCATCATACAGAGCAGAATATCTGAGAATGTTAAGTAAGCAAGCAGAAACAAAAGAAGGATTTGAAAAGGTGTCACCCATGGAGCATGATGCAGAAGAATCAAGCACACCAAGAATAGAGCAGCAGGATGAATCTGATCCTCATCAAACTGATAAAGATGTGCATATGACTCATGCTACAGAAGAACATCATGCTAAAGGCTCACATATGGGAGAAACAGGTGCAACAAAATCTAAACTCAATATATTTTATACTTCTGAAAGTGATTCTGATGAATCAATTCAACCAAAATATGAAATATTACAAAGAAGCACTGTTTTTACAAAACAAAATGTGAGTGAAACAAAAGACCCATTTTCTGAGTCAGACTCTGAGGAGGAAAATGTGGCAACAACAGGTGGAGATCAGTTCACTGATCAAGGAAACCTGGATGAGAAAAATAAAAGTTTCTCAACAACTCATGGAGAACCTGAAAGGGTTCAAGGATGTGAGGAAAACCAGGACTTGAATTTGTTTCAAGTTTCTGGTGAGGGAACAGAGAATTTGGATACTTCCAATCCTCTTAACCTCAGAACATCAGAAAATGTGTTTTCTGGTGGTGTTAGGAGAGAAACATCTGTTGTTTCTCCTATTTTCCAAGAACAACCATCTATGTCTCCAAAACAACTTCATAAAGAACTTGAAGATAAAGCTGCTACTGAGAAAACAGTCATGGATGAAAAACTTGATCTGATACTGGAAGAAATTAGAAATCAAAAATCAGAAGTCAAAGCTCTATCAGAGACTGTCAAAGCTGTGCAGAAACAAACTGAAGAAAATAATGCAGCTCTCAAAGAAATACAGAAGTCATCAGAAAACAAAGGAAGTTCTTCAGAAATGGAGAAGGCTCTTAAAGAACTACATGATATCAAGAAAAAGATGACTGAGATTGCAACTGCAGGAGAGAGTTCAAGTTCAGGAAGGCTTCTTGAAGAAATACAACTTCTCAGAGCCAACAGCAGCAGTCTGACTGAGGCTTTTGAAAAGTTGATACTGGAATTAAGTGAACAAAGAAATAAAGAAAATCAGGAGTTTCAGAAGATAAAGAAGCAAGAAGAAACAAGCAGTCAAGCTCTTACTAACATTCACTTGTTAGTAAAAAGATTGCAATACAATGTTGCCACACTGGCAAAAGTTGATCTTCATACACTAAAGACCCCAGTTCCACAAGAAAGACAAGCAACAGAGTCAGAAAGTCCCCAACATCAACCAGAAACCATCCAACAAGAACAAATCAAGCAAACAGAAACCCTAACAGCTCAAAAACAAAAGCAGACCATGGGTCCACCACCAGATAAACAAAAGTTACCCATGGGTCCTCCACCAAGCATATCAAAGCCAGACACTTCAAGGATCCAACATAAAGAATATACTTCAGCTCAACCATCAACTACAACCATCACTGGAGAAACAGAATTTAGCATAAGGATGGACACAAAAGAGAAGCGAAGAATGGAACATGAATTGACCTCTTCAAAAAGGCCAAGAAAAATAATGAGAGTAGACTCAGAAGGCAACATCAAAGAATCAGAAGTGCTGGAAGGTGATCTACACACAATCATGTATCCAAAAGAACATCTGAAGCACTACTATTGGAAAGGTCCAGAAGACAACCCAACAAGGCCGCTCTCACCAATGAGTAAAGGTATTTGTGAAGAAAGAAAAAATGGCATCTGGGTAATATTGCACAACAAATTGACCAATCCAATAGTATCAATTGAAAGAGTTGATACTTTGACTACTAGAGGAGGCATACTAGGAAATGAAAGTCAAAACAAGTACACCCTGGTCAGAAAAGACAAAGATGTTCAAAAGGTTACAGATGCAGACCTGGCTGATAAAATTCATCCAATGGACATAGTCAAGATGAAGAACATCATTGATGAATGGAAAGGTGGTTCAGTGATCATGAGAGCTCTTGACAGTGTTAAAAGTGCAGGAGCGAAATTATACAAAAGAGCAGCATTAGCAGACTTTGATCTGTGTATCAATTTCGAGTATAGCACTAAAGTGTTAATACCTCCACCCAACACAATGATTCCAGCTGAAATCCCTTCAAAATTAGCAAGAACTGGTGCAATCTTTGACACACCAGAAATTTGTGCAGTCTTCAAAGATGCCCATAATGAGAAAGCTCTATTCAAAATCAATGAAATTTGCAGGTATTCAAACCAAACTTTAAAGTATATAAGAAACTGCATAAATGACAAACAAGAGCAACTCAAAAAGAAAGGAAAGAACAATGAACAGCTGAGAAAGAAAATTGAAGACTGCATTGAAGATTGGATGGAAGCAAGAGAATGGTATAAATCAATGTACAAGACAACTCAAAAGATAATCGATCACAAGAAAAAGCTGAAATCAGGAGACAAACACAGAAGTGGAGTGAAGATCAATTGAAGGAATTGATGAGATAGTCCTGTTTTCTTTGAACAATGTTTAGAATTTTTTTTTCTGTTTCTTTTACAATGGTTGGATGGTCTATGCTTTAAGTTTTATGTCTTATGCTTTATGTATGTGGGACATAGTCACTTGATCTTTCTTTTTCAAGAACTAGTTAAAAGTTGTTTACATTTGGACATAGAGATAGTTCATTTTCTTACAATACTTAGGGGGAAACTGTTAGGAAACTTTATTTGTAAGTATTGAAGAAAATCTCAATCAACTGGATCTCTGAAGAAGATAACAGTCCTGAAGAACACAGCAAGATGAAGAAAATCAGTTGGGACAACTGAAAAGCAAAGTATCTACTACAAAGAATCAAAAGTTGATCAAGAGTTGATTTGGATTATCAGAGAAGGTCGTTTCTGATGGATCTGATGATATTTATGATGAAATATCATCAGTTTCTGACAAATTCTGATCATCAAACTTTCTGATGATTTGTTCACCAGAATTTCTGATGAAGTGGTTTATCAGAAATTCTGATGAAAGACCCACTTGTCTAAAAATCACAACTCTCTCCTGCCACCCATGACCGAAGCATGACATTATTGGTTTTCATGATTACAAATGCAACTTGAACGATGGATTCAATGAATATGTCAAATTGCTACTTTACGCAGGACTTATTGCATGAATAAACAATTGTTTATTCATGTCCACAGCCGACTATAAATAGAAGGCTCGAGAGGCAGAAGATACTTGAGTTTGAAGCTTAGCATTCACATACAAACACCCAAACTCCACTGCTCTTCTCACCCACATAAATCAAGATTCATTTGTACTAGATAATAATCTTACAATCACCTTGTTAATCTAATTTGTTTCAAAGTGATATAAACTTGATAATTCTGTAGGTCTTGTTTCTTGAAGGTCTGATTTTCATTTCCGCACATCTTTTTCACATATACTGAAATCACTTGCCATATTACGTAAAAAGAAGTTGTTAAGGCCATACTGGGTCCAAAAGTGGTTAATAGTGATCAAAAGAAGGTTCAAGGCTGTTCGGATGTTAGTTGCGGGTTTGCACAGCTGTTATACAATGGTGACAATAGCAGAATGTTTTGCGGAAGCCTTGATCGAATTGTTCGTGATAAGAGGAGACCGGCGTAGTGCGTGAAAAGCGGGCATAATGGATCCGTCAAAGCATGTGGCTTAGGATTCGTCTTGTTTGGCAAGGTGAGAAAACGGAAGAAGCGGGTGGCTTGTTTTCTTTGTCGGTGGAGAGCCTCTTGAACAAGGGTGATCAGAAAAAGGTTGTTGAAAAAAAAGGAGGAACACGGTGGTGACATTATGGCGTTGGAGTTCAATCGGGTGGCTTTGGATGTGACCGGGGAGACGTCGTTGATCCGTGATAAGTCGTGATGTTAGTGAACGGTTCCAACGGGATGCCATGTGACATGTTACAAGCGTGGTCGGTTTGATTCGGGTTAAACCGACATGACTTTGGGCGTGACCGGTGGTAGCCGGGGTGTCCAATAAAAGTCGTGATGGTTTGAAACCGAGGTGGTTTGGTGCTGCAGTGAACGGGGCGAACAGACACCGATTAAGGGGGTGATTGTTGGGTTAATCGGTTGTTCGCGGTTAGTTCACGGGTCATGCCGGTTCACAGATACGGGTTCGCGAAGGTTGCGGGTCAATAGTGCAAATGAATCAGGGGTAAAAGAGTCAAAGTTTGCACTATAAGGTTAAAGTATTAAAGTGTCATGTGTGTGATTAATTCTGAGCACATGCAAAATACAAAGTTGTGAACAGTCAAAGATGACCGAGTAAATGGGAGCTAAAGAGCTAGTTTGTTGATAATGCATGGGAACGTGGACTTAGTTTTATTAGCATGTGTTCGTTTATTTGTTCTTATAAATAGGATAGTATTTCTTCTTTTCCAATGTACCCTTTTGATATCGAATACAGTAGCTTTTCAATCATATTCACTAATACATACGTATACGTGAGTTTGTGAGAGTGTTTAGTGAGGGACCTGAACCAACATCTTTTGCTAGCAATCAGAAATAACTAAGAGGATAGAACACTGTGAAGGGTGTGAGTTACAGGTCTATGTTGAAGGTGAATTGCATTGAGTTACGGATTCCTTTTTTCAAAATATAAATCCAATTGACTTGCTTAGGATATAAACCTCTTGACTTTGTTAATCGTGGGGATGAACTTTGATCGTATAGTTTGGGATAACATCAATTTGAAATTGTTGGATGTTGTGTTGTTGATAAGTTGCTCATGCCATCCAATGAGGGATTGAATGTAATATCACTTGCTACTTGAAAATGGATTGTCTATGTGTATTTATAGCGTAGCTGCCTGGGTTCTTGTGATTATCGTGGTTCAGCTCTAATATATCTAGCACTTCACACATTGTTTTGATAATATAACTTTGAAACAATTTTCGTATGTATTTCATTTGAACTTTCCATAAACCTTTGAGAATTCACTGTCTAACTGGTTATTTTTCCTATCACTGATTTCTCTACACTTTCTTAGTCTGCGTTTTTGTTTTCTTCTTAATAACTTCTTATCAAAATCAACATTCATCAGTTAAATACTAATAAAGGGTTTTAATACTATGAGCCATTGTGTCCATGGGTTGATACTTGGTATCTTACCACTCCTAAACTCTATATAATTATAGGTACACTTGCATTTTAACGTCTGTAGTTTAGTTTTATTTGGCGATTTACTTTTGGAATTAGCCCGTGTATTTCCTGTTCTATGTTACTATTTGCACACGTCATGGTTCACAATCTGCTACAACCATTTAAGGGCATGGTTGTAAAACAAGGTATCCAAGGCCGAGTACTCTCCGAGTAATCGCTACAAGGTAGGCTGCCGAGGCGACTTTCTTAAACCCCGCCTAATCACTCGGAATCGATCAAACGCGGTCAACCTCGGCCAGAATCGGATCTAGTATGTCAAATCGGTCCGAGTTTGATTTAAAGAAAATAAAACATAATTTCTATGCCTATCATATTAAAGAATTAATAACATTATCACGTATTTTGTTATAAATATTAGTAAATTTATGTTATTTGACCTAGATTTAATTTTGTTGATGCAGATTTTGTGTCCGATGCTTGTCGAATAGATTAGTTATTATTTTACGCTGAATTTGTAATAGTTAGTGAAACGGTCTATCGAACGTGTATAGACCCGCTCGTTTGAAGTGGTCAAACGAGAGGGTTATTCGGTTGACCGTGTGTGTTTGCAAGACAAGGGGTGTGACTATAAATAGAAAACCCTTGCCATTTGCAACAAGGGGAAGTTAGAGGAGGTTTGAGACCTCACCGGGAGAGATCACCACTTGGTCTCTCCCCGGATGTATACTCCTTTGGTATTAGTTCGGTTATCATATAATCGGGCCGATTTGTAATGTTATACTACCGATTAATACAAAGAAGTTTGTTTATGCATCTCTAATCTCTCCCGTCTTGAACCGATCTCACAAGAATCACGGTTTCGGTCCCGAAACACGGTCCTACAATTGGTATCAGAGCCATGGTGCCCGATTTAGTAAATCTAACCGTTTACTAAGTCACATGTGCTCTAGATCTGTGATTTTTGTGCTTTTTGTTCAAGATGTAAAAATGGTGAAAATCAAGAAAAACCCAGATCTGACCCGAATGGATGGGTCTAACCTTACACGAAATGCATCAGAGGGTTATGTATTATGTTTTACACCATGTCTTTCAAGTTTTCATCATCAAATGTGTGATTTTCGTCAAATCTGGAAAACTAACAGTCGCTGTGTTCTTGATGTTCTTGGCGGCTTCATACACCGAAAGATGAAAAAGGTGGAGTTGTTGTGTATCGAAGGATCCAGATGTTTCGAAGGATCCAGATGTTTCGAAGGATCCAGATGTTGTGTATCGAAGGATCCAGCATATATCTTCTGTTTCGAAGGATCCAGATGTTTCGAAGGATCCAGAGAAAAGAGCTGCTGGAGTTGTTGTGTATCGAAGAAGGAGAAGAAGGTCAGACTCGAAGGATCATCCTTCGGTTGATCAGATCCTCAACAACTTCGAAAGATATATCCTTCGTTCTTGGCACGAAACAGATTTCGAAGGATCATCCTTCGGTTGATCAGATCTTTCGAAGGTCTTATGATATATCCTTCGTTATGAGATCAGACAGATTGTTGGGGTTGCTCATTTAATTCACTTGGAGTCGGGTCGGGTGTTCGCGAAGATTATTTGACCGGGCTTCCAAATCTCAACATCAAATTCGTACGAATTTGGGAGCGCGCGGGATGATGCGGCATGATGAAAACAAGAGATGATGAAAACTTGATTTTTGAAAAATGTGGGGTAGTCACGGTTACCGATGAAAATGTCAAAAATGGTGACGTGACTACTATGGGCCAAAAACAAAAACGGTATGTTCACTTCCGCACGTCAATATTTATGATCGTTATCGGTTATTCGTAAATGTTCGAAAGCATTTTGTTTATTGTCATATTCTCGCATTTGAAAACGAACGTATGAACCTGGAATGTCAATACCGGTCCTAACGAGTTCACAAAATCTTTGGAGGGATACAAGTCGGATCCTACGGGTTACTAGGCGAAATTTCTTTATCAACTAGAATATGCAACGAAGAAATCTTTTTGTTTATTGTCATATTCTCGCATTTGGTAACGAATGAATGAACCTAGAATGTCAATACCGGTCCTAACGAGTTCACAAATTCTTTGGAGGGATACAAGTCGGATTCTACGGGGTACCAGGGGACGTTCTTATTCAACTAGAATATGCAAAGAAGAAAGTCATTTTCGTGATTTTTCAAACAACCGAGAACATTCAATGAAGATTGATGACAGTTCCGCTCAGTGGAGGGAATTGGTGAACATTTGAAGATAAATTCTACTCAGTGGAGAGAATTTGTTATGTGAAATTGACGACAGTTTCTTTGAAGTGGAAAGAATCTGTGAAGGTTTAGAGATTTTACCAAAGAAATGGGGGGATAAAAATTTTCATATGTTGAATTTCTTCGGTAAATTTCTAAACGCAATCACAGGTGGTAGAGTTTGTGATTTTCTGGTGATACAAACGGTTCTGCGTGGAATGTTTTGCACAGACACATATTTGAGGATTTTAATTAATTCTCCAGCCAGCGTGAAGAGTTTTGCACGGAAACATACAGCTATCTAAAGTCGACAGTAGTTTCAAAGCGCTGTTTACTGAAGACCTGGGGGAATCTTTATGAAAGTTGATAGTTCAAGGCTGAAGACCTGCAGGATTCGGTTTTGGGTTTGATGTTTCTTTGGGATTTTACAGGGATCTGGGGGTAACTCAATTCGTTGAGTTTGCAAACGATGTACTTGGTCAAGCTGACTTCCTGAGTACTGATGCTGAAGATCCGTAGTGCATTACGTGGTCAACTTCACAAAGGCGAGACAATGAGATCTGGATGTAGGTCAACTAAGCGTGCTGTTTGGTTGAGCTTGCAAGGGATACACTTGGTCTAGCTGACTTTCCTGAGTGTTGATGCTGAAGATTAAAGTGCATTACTTGGTCGATTCCACAAAGACGGTTTACAGAAGACAGTTCACCAGAAATCTCTATCAATGTAGTATGCTTGAAGATCAAGACTTGATGCAGTTTTTAAAGAATGGAACCCTTATCAAATGCCGGTTGGAGTATTGGAAGATCAGCGGAAGATCGGTCAATTGAGCCTTTTGAGGAAATTGCACAACACCCAACACGGATACACGTACTTTGAGGGGGAAATATTATACAAGGAGCATCAAGATACTACTTACCTGGATCATCGGTCAAGGGGGAATTTGTTAACACAGAGAAGATGAATACTTGACTGAAGATCGATTGCAGTTGCATTTTCAGCATTCGACAGCAACGGACAAGGGGGAATTTGTTGATGCAGATTTTGTGTCCGATGCTTGTCGAATAGATTAGTTATTATTTTACGCTGAATTTGTAATAGTTAGTGAAACGGTCTATCGAACGTGTATAGACCCGCTCGTTTGAAGTGGTCAAACGAGAGGGTTATTCGGTTGACCGTGTGTGTTTGCAAGACAAGGGGTGTGACTATAAATAGAAAACCCTTGCCATTTGCAACATGGGGGAAGTTAGAGGAGGTTTGAGACCTCACCGGGAGAGATCACCACTTGGTCTCTCCCCGGATGTATACTCCTTTGGTATTAGTTCGGTTATCATATAATCGGGCCGATTTGTAATGTTATACTACCGATTAATACAAAGAAGTTTGTTTATGCATCTCTAATCTCTTCTGTCTTGAACCGATCTCACAAGAATCACGGTTTCGGTCCCGAAACACGGTCCTACAAATTTTCGAAAACTAATTCCTTTATAATTTAACATGTCCAAGTACTCTCCGAGTACTCTCCGCCTAGGCCGAGTACTCTCAACTCCCCGGTCGACCGACTAGGGAGGGCCTAGCGACTTTTGCAACCATGTTTAATGGTATATGTTTCTCAAACACCCTATGGTTGTGGATATTGTATCTATTTTGTTTGCATCTGGACTCCTGGTGGACGATCTAAAGTTTGGTTTGGATCGACATTTGTCTGTATTAGCCATTGTTTTTTTTTCTTCCCATTTTAATGTTTTTGTGATAAATGCACCCAGTTATGTCTACTAAAGAAGAGATAAATTTTGATATATTACGTGCAATGTGATTACCAATGACGCCAAAAATCTCACCACATTGGCTGAAGCATGTGTCACATATGAATCTCATGAGAGATTAAGGCCTGGGAGATCACATTGGAATGAAGCCAAAACGATATACTTTGTAGAGAACATGCATATGAATAAAAAAACATATAACTTCATGATTTATGGACTATATTTGGTACCCAAACACCACTATTGTTAAACTTAAAGTCTCAACCAGTCTTTTCCACCAATAAAATCTGTATCAAGAAAATGAACTGCTTCTTCAAACCCGAACGACTTGGACCAAGATACGCGTTTCTTTCTATCTGCACCTTTTCCTCGGCACTCATATTCTCCAAAAACCGCGGTCCTTTGCCTCCACGGTTGGTTCCAGTCGCTCCAACCTGAAGGATCAATGATATTATCAATATCACAATACGAATAAACAGCCCTTGAGTAGTTTCCCCATGCTCTCCCCAAAAAGATTGCCAAACCACTTCCTGTTACAGAACAATTGACAAAAGAAAATCCAGTATCCTCTCCTTCTGAGTTCCTATGATGTGCTGCAATAGCTCCATACTTATCAGCCACCGAATGCAGGCTACACTCCTGAATTTAAACAAAAACTAATGTCATTATTGCAAGAAATCTTAAGGTTCTTTTCGGTTCATTATCCTATGCGTGCACCTTGTAGAGTGATCTTGCATTGCCGAAGATAAAATCAACCGATCCTTGAATGTAACATTGGTAGAAGTAATGTGATCCGGTTTCGTCAAGAAGGGTGTCTTGTGTACCAAGTATTCGTACGCGATAAAACACTGCCTTATTGCCTGTAATCCTTAATGCTACGGCTTGCATTTTATACCCTCCTGGCACTGCAACAACTGTATTCTGTGTAACACACAAGACCAGACCAGGTTATATGGACATACAAAAACCAAATAAGATGGTAGTGAATTTGTTGGATTTGCAGGTGGTTTAGATATGTGTTGAGTATTTCTAGGCAGTTTTCAAAAGTTAAATGTTGTAAGGCTGGCAAATCGTGTCTTAACAGGTTTAACAGATTTCTGACGGCGCGCACAACATAAGTTTCAAACATGATTACGACTCGTTTAACTACTTTCTACCTTATGTTTATAAAACAGTTTTATGTTTTATGTACATAGATGAATAAATGATGGATCCTAACATTGTAATTTTAATTATTTTAAAAATTAAAAAGGTCAAAGGGTGTGTTTTTCACTCAAACAGGTCTAATCGTGTCTTAACAGGTACCCAATTGCCAGCCCTCTCCTATCTTCTTTTCCATGGAGAGTCACCGCTCCCTTGGATCGTCACATCAACGAACTCAAAAAAAAAAAAAAAAAAAAAATCGCCAGCTTTCCTTAATCATAGGTGTAGAATTTGTTTGTACTACTTTCAGAAAAACCTGTAAGTAGTAAATACCTCATCTCTAAACCACCTATAAATCCAACAAAAAAAAAACAAATTTTATATATGACACCTCAATGGTAATATCAGAAGCACAAAAGTAGTCCGATTCCACGGTGACAGAAGCTGTTCTATAAGTCCCTAGTTCCGAACCATCTTTGTATCTATCGGAGGCTTTGTCGTGCCAGCTTAGAACCGTTTCGGAAGCATGGTTAGGATCTCCAATGAAAGAAATGTAGGGTTTGGAAGCAGGAACCATCACTTTCTCTCTACATCATCATAATACAATTAACTAACTGCATGCAAACTATAAACACAATCTAAATTGTTAAATGAATGAAACCTGTAAACACCAGGAAGAATGTAAATCTTGACCCGAATGGAATTGTTAACCGGGACCATATCAACAGCAGCTTGAATGGTCCGCGAATCAGCATGGCCACTTTGATCAACCACGATCACTCTACTTTGATTCCCATCATCTCCATTCTGAAAACTTAGCCTTTCGGTTATCTTTTTGTAATCGTGATCATTATCTTCGTAGTGTATTTTGATATCGTCCCAGGTGATGTACTTTCCCAAACCCTTAACACAAAAGATGAGCAAAAGGAAAGAGGCCATACGAATGAAATCCATAAGTAGGTTGTGTTTTAAGTGAGTAGTTTCGGTTTCAAAGATCACAAGCAAAGAAAGAGGTGTGTGAAGCATGATGTTATTAAATGAAGGAAACATGTGTGCAAGAAAGAACATCAGTTAGTTAGTTAGTTGGTGTGTTCTTCTTCCATGCCCATTAAAATAGAGAAAATCTTGTACAAGTAGAAGTTACTTGCTGATAGATCATCCACTTCAGCAAATACAATGTGTTCATGTAATTTATAATTTTTCTGCAATTCATGATTGTAAAGTTTTGCTACTCTCTTTATCACAACTGTTAAAAGGTAATCAAGAATTTGTGTTCATGTAATTTATAATTTTATTGTAAGTTGTTCAATCTTGGGTTTTGAAAATCTTGCTGAAGGGTGTTTTTTTTTTTTTATTTATTATTTGTTTTTTTTATGATAAAAGGTGCTTATGAATGATTTTGGAATGCGTTCTTGTATGATTTTGATAAACCCCATATTAGTTGCCTATACAACCGATGTGGAACAAGTCCCATACCTTGCAATGGTATTGTAGGTCCGGCTAGGAGGATCTAGTCGCCTAATCCTTGTGTACAAACCAACCCGGTTGTGCGGAATCCAACCGGAAAGACAAACCGAGATAGAACACGCAAAAACACGACACGCAATATTCACCGATTAACACCTCTGTATTAATACGAATGAAAGGTTCGTTACAAGCTCAATGTTTACAGATGTATTCTATAAACTCTCTCAAACTCTCGTGTGTGTGTGTGTGTTTGCTCTCTGTGTGCTCTCCTGTGTTCTCTTGTGTTCTAAGACTAGTGACAGTCTATTTATACACACAGACACAACGAAACAGACTCTTGGCGAAACACTTTTGATGAAACACCTTTTTGATGAAACACCTTTTTGATGAAACACAATTGATTCGACGAAACAAGCAAAAGGTTGATGAAACACATGTGTTTCATCAACACTGTTTGTGTTTCACCAAACATGGGCTTGGCCCATTTGTGTTTCGCCAAAACAAGTCCATGTCTTGTTTTGTTGATCTGGTTCATCCTATTTGCTTAGCCCATGGACCAGTTCAAGTCTTTTGTCTTCGTGGCCCACTTGAGGATCTTGTACACGACGGAGGAAAGTCGCGTCCTTGATCGAATCACGTCGCGTCGAGTCGCGTCCACAAATATGTATCAACAAACTCCCCCTTGGACGCTACTCGCGAGATTCGCCTTTGATGTCTTCTAAGTCGAAGGATCTTCAAAGTCTTCACGTCTTGAAAGCAGAAAGTGTATCAACAAACTACCCGTATCATGTAGGAAGTGTGTTGACAAACTCCCCCTTAACATAAGCTCCCCCTTGAGTTATGCTCGTGTAAGACTTGATCTTTATAACTTGTGATCCTTGTGGTATTGATGATGGTCCGCGGCAACTCGATCATCTTCATCATTGGAGTGCCTTCACGTCGTGTCTTCATTCCGAAGCTTTGTCATCGACCATGTTCTCCTTGCCTTTAGAATCTGCACATGCAAGAAATCTAAACGCGTAATGAGAACAACTTCTTGGAATATAGTTAGTATAAACAAATGACACACGTATGACCATGTTTCAATCAAACACCGTCCGACAGTTTGAAAGTTTAACAAATTTGTCAATTTTAGTTTTCAACTTTCAAAACTTGCAAATTTCGACCGTTTATGAAGATTTAGTCGATTCGGTTTTCAGTCAGGTTTCAGGTAACGAAGACTCGAGATCCAACATCGTACGATCGAAAATAAAATAGAAATAAAATCTTTTTGGCTTTTATAAAGTTTATATTAAAACACACTTAAAATCTTTTTGGAATTTTGAATATTTCGAATGAAAAGACTGAAAGCAGTAAATAAATATATACAGACATTCTTTTTGCGAGTTTCGAGGGTAAGAGAATCATATCAGTGTACGGTCACGCCAAAGAGCTCTTGTTGTTCAGTTAGTTAACATTAAGATAAGCATCCTATAACAATTATCGGTATTGTTGTCCACTTAAGCTCAACTTATCAGATGTAATCATGGCGAGGGGATACGTTAAGGTATGATTTATACTTACCGACCGGTGTTCATCCACATCACGACACATTCCCGTATCAAGGTATGCACGAGGGTTCATCTTACCGGTGAGTATACCGATTATCATCTGTTTGACCGTATATGATGTGAGATTCTCACTTATTTTGATTGAAAACAAGCCCTATGTGATAGAATCACTTATTGATGAGGAACTTGATATTCATATGCATGAGGGCACAGGAGCAAGTCCGTGAACAGGTCAGTACTTCCGTACAGCAGAGAGACGAACTTGACTCCCGGATAAATGTGATATTTTATCACTTATTTGTTTGGACATGTGATTGTTGATCACTTATTGAGGTCGAATGCAGTATGTACATGTATGTATAGTATCATGGAAGATCTAGACTTGCGTCCCCGTTATTTTTCGGTAAAAGATACAACCATGATACCCAGATGATAAGCAGCATAAAGACCTAATATCTCAGAACCTCGGCAATCTATCAAACGAAATTTCGGTACTAAGACCATATGCCAATGAATGGTTCCCACCTGGTCTTCAGTCGATTTAAGATTTATATCACCCTGCACACTTTAAAAAGATTGTGAGCCTACCGATACATCTTATATAGAGCTGCTTATCGTTTTTCAGTTTAAGGTTTAAAGAGTTTTGATAGACCACTGATGTACTATCATATTCTCTTTTGCTCGCCAGGAAACTCATTTTTGTTTTTCTATGTTTTTATGTTTTTGAAAATTTTCAATGTTTTTGGATTTTCAAATTTTTGGATTTACTCCCCCTAAAATCAATAAACTAAGATAAATTTAAAAGACACAAGGATATTTACAAAAATGATTTTCCGATGTTGGTTTTACTCTTGTTTTACCTCAATGCCGTTTACCAAAATTAAGTTTTAATCAGAAAAGATTTATCGAATTTTGGAAAAATTAGTTGGCACGTCGGTAAGAGGTGCGGACCATGACAACATTGACGAGTTTCATAGAGAAACAATCACGTGTGAGGTGATATTCGAGATCAACGTGTCAGGCCAAAGAGTGCTGTACGAGATGATATAATTCATAAAGCAGCTTAAATATCGACAGGTATAGGAGAGATTAGAAATTCAAAACCGTATCCTGCAACTGTTTCATGCATTGCAAGGAATCTGAGTGCTCTCCCAAATTGAATATCCATCCGGTGTGGATTTCAAGGTCGATTTTTGTAGCTACTGAGAAATCTCTTCATAGCAACAAGATCATAAACCTCCGGGTCCGGCTGGTCTTCCATATTGCACCAGCGAAGGTCTTTGTCTTTCTCTTTCAGAAGTGGTGTGTGGATGTTCAATCCACGCCACGGCATCTACACACATTTCATTGTATTCTTTCCTGAGGACCCGATCAAAAACCATAACACCAAATTTTGGCACATTTTTCATTTGGTCGAATTTTGCAACTTCATTCAACCACATTCTTTCACCAACATATTCTTCTTCTTTTTCTTTTTCTTTCCTCTCTCTCCATCAATGGCAACAACATTCTCCTAGTTTGTAACAATATTTCGGAGCCTTATGTCGCCAATCTTGTGCATGGACGCTCCACTATCAACAATCCTAAGACTATCAATAGTTCCTCCTGGAACATCCTGCACACTCATTTAGAGATTAGTTGGAGAGGGGGACCCAAGCCTTCACAGACTTAGGTCGTCCGTCATCATCGAGAATTGTAACATCCATTTCCCGATGATTCGGAATTGATATGGCTCCCCCTGAAACAGTTACCAATTTTGGTTTCCAAATCTGTTTCTGTTTTTCATGTTTAACATCCGATTTAACAGATTTTGTTTGGACAACCTCCGGTTTTAACGCCTTTTCAACTTCCTTGACCTGTTGGCGTTTCTGTTTCTTCTCCCTTTCTTTTACAAGACGGGGATCTTGTTTTACAGAAACAGATCGCTTACGGTCAGTTTGGTCACGGGGAACATCAACTTTCCCTTTTTGTTTATGAAGATATGGACAATTTCGAATTACATGTCCAATTGTACCGCATTCAAAACATGATCTTCGTTCAACAAACCCCGAAGTATCATGTGGTCGTCTTGCCGATGATGATGAACTTTGTGATCCCGAGGTACTAGGTTTTGAACTGCTTGGTTCATTTCTTTTTAACACAGTTGCTTTCTTAACAAAATCTAAGTTAGATTTGTTTTCAAACGTTTCAATTTTGTCTGTTCCCTTAGATTTCACAAAGTTTACATTTTTGTTCTTCTTTTGATTCGGCTTCTTTTGAGCTTGAGTCGTTGGTTTTCCTTTGGGTTTGGCATGATTTTGCTATTTTTGCACTGTTGGTAATTTCTTATTGCCAAATTGTTTTCGAATTTCGGCCTTTGGAATAGGAGGACACTGTGTAACTATAACATGTGGTCCTGTCTTTCCCAAAAACTTAGTTGTCGAATTTTCAAAGACTTTACTGATTAAGGATTGATTAACATTCTTAATAGGAAAATCTTTGTCTGAATAAATTTTATCATCACCAATAAGAGTGTACAGCAAATTCACACTCTCCGACTCTTCTGCAGATGAGGACTCGATTGCAACAGTCTTAGCGGGTTTTGCAGGAGGATCACATAGAATGTAATTCTCAAGAGGTATGTCCTCATCTTTGATTACCGCATCAGACTTTGCTGGGATAGCATTATCAGATTCATCATCAGAAGAATCAGTATCCTCAATAATGACTTGAGGATCCTGATTCAGTTCAGCTGAAGACACACATGTATCTACTGACACATCTGAATCGGATGATACTTCTTTCTTGTATCCGAGTCCTGTTGCAAATTCTTTAACATCTAGAGGAACAGATGGTTCAAAGAAAGTTCTGTCTTCCTCGTCAGGCATTGCATCATAATTGTGTCTCACTGGTGGTGGACATTTCTTGTAACCTATGCATGTGACATCCCGTTTCTCTTTCTGAACATCAATGATATGATCCAACACATAGCTAGAGCTCAAATAACTGTCTAGCTTAAGTTGGATCGCCTCACTTTCTGTTTTGACACAAGCCATCTCCTTTTGCATTATCTCAAGGCGAGATATATACAAATTAATGTCAGTTTGTTTTCTCGAAACCATTTTTGTCAGCTCGGTCTTATCTTTCTTTAATTTTTCAATTACCGACTTGAACTCCTTTTCATGGTTTTCGTAAAACATGTTGGCTTCAGTGCACTTTGAAAGATCCACGGTCAACTTCTGGTTGTGGATAAACGTCACATCATATTTCTCTTGCAAAGCCTCGTGTTTGCTTTGCAATTCACACCACTTATCCTTTAATGAAACATGTTTGTCTTGCAAGTCAAACAAACTAGCTTGTAAAGCATCATGTTTGCCTTGCAACTCAGACATGTTTGCTTCTAAATCAGCACATTTAGCACGCAAACTATCACAGTTATCACAATTAACAGCAGTGGGTTCATCGACACATACCTGACTTGATGAACTGTCGACATTAGCCATAAAGGCTGAATGGAGAGAAGACGAAGAATAAGCAGCTTGATCCACCAAAATAGATCTTCTGTTTGTTCCTGCTGCAGCTTCCTCCAAAAGCTCATCAATATCTGCATCAGCTGACGCACTAGATGTCTCACCCACTTGATCATCGCCTGAACTCGAGGATTCTTCATCAGAACTTCTACTGTAACCAGAAGAGTCTTCATCCTCAGAAGATTCACCACCACTGGCGGAAGATTCTCCACCACTGGTGTGAATCAAATCCTTTACAACTTCAGCAAAACACGCTGTTCCATCTGGAGCATCACCACTCAACTGGATTGACTAATCACAACCTCCATCTATTTGAACCACAAGTGCCTGGTTGACATTTGATGGTCCCGCTTGACTTTGGTTGTTGACAGGTATCAACGTATGCTCATTGTTCCTGTTCTGGTTCTGCTGGTTGCCTTGATTTCTGAAGGGATTCTGGTTCCCATGCTGTACTGGCCTTGTACATTCCCTTTTAAAGTGACCCCGTTCACCACAATTAAAGCATTTCACTGCCTTCTTATCGAACCCATACTTGGTGTCTTTCTTGCTTTCCAAGCTGGTTCTGCCAGTTCTTTCCATGAACTCCTTTGCTCTCCTCACAGCACTTGCAAAGGCCCATTTGATATCCATCAAATCCATCTCTTCCTTGTCAATCTGCTGATAGTCTTCTTGTGTCAGATTAATGTTGCCAATCTGACCTTCCACTAACCCACAGTACGCACTCACTAAAGTGTTAAGCAGCTCCATGTGTTCCTTTGCTACTTCCACACTGACCTTTGAAAAGCTTGACGTGTCGAGCCATACTGTATTTGGCTTAGATTGCTGACCAGCAGATGATGTACTACCATAACATGCCTGTTGTTGAGCAGGAAGTGGATTCCCATACAAGTCAGTGGTGGGAGCTGGCTTAACAGGAACTTGTATCTGATTGCCATACAAATCGGTGCTTGTGACAAACGACGTTTGAAGTGGAGCATGTGAACCGAGTCTTGCAGACGAAGAACTGGAAGTTCCATAATACATCTCAGGATTGCATGGCACAATGGATTTTGTAGAAGAAGTACTCGAAGTTCCATAATACATTTCAGGATTGTGTGGCACAATAGGTCTTGCAGAAGAAGTACTGGAAGTTCCATAATACATTTCAGGATTTTGTGGCACTGGAACTCTT
Source organism: Helianthus annuus (assembly GCF_002127325.2). Classification (NCBI taxonomy): domain Eukaryota; kingdom Viridiplantae; phylum Streptophyta; class Magnoliopsida; order Asterales; family Asteraceae; genus Helianthus; species Helianthus annuus. The sequence continues at coordinate 6,798,231 of NC_035449.2, forward strand.
TTTGCTTTTAAGGTTTCCTCCTGATCCTTGTTCTCTAAAAGCTGCACGAAGTCGTTGATGTTTGTAGTAGCCAGAACCCCGTTATACTTTAAAATCTCTAAGAAACTATTCCATTGGGGAGGTAACGCATCAGCAAACTTCTTCACCACCTCTGCTGGAGTTGTTACTACCCCAAAATTACCCAACTCAGTAAGCAAATGATTAAACCGACTTGTCATGTCTCCCAAAGATTCTTTATCCATACACGTGAAGCCATCGAATTCTTTCTTGAGTAGATCGTGTCGCAATTGACGTGTTGCTTCATTCCCTACCCCTCTGGTCTTCAACGCGTCCCATAATTTCTTCGTTGTCTTGAAACTGACAAACTGATGGTAGATATCTTTGCTTAACGCCTGAGTAAGAATGGCGTATACTTTCTTTTCCAGATCATACGTCTTCTTTTGATCTTCTGGAAGATCGGCAAACGTAGCGGCAGATGAAGCGGCAACCTCTATCGCTTGATCGAAATCTGTGGTGAAACGTAACCACAATTCTGTATTTTGCCCAAGCACGTATGTGTTGAACCTCTCTGCCCATCCTGGATATTCATTTAAGTGCATCAACTTTGGAGGTCGATTTAAACTTCCGGTTTCACTCTCGCTCAATAAGATACTTTGAATGCTCGGAGTTTGATTTGATACGAATGCCCATTGACCGGTTGATATGGCATTGGCTTGTGAAGATGTCGATACGGGAGATTCGGCCCATGAGGGAGATAAACTTGTATTTCTATACTTTCCCCCATCCGGAGCCGGAGTACCCCACCATGAGGGAGATGAACTTGTATTTCTATACTTTCCCTCATCCGGAGCCGGAGTACCCCACCAACTTGGATTCATCGTTGATATTTGTAAATGATAACCTGAGAAACACACTCAAATGAAACAGTTAAATCCCTTTGGAAAACCTTCTGTTTTAAAAAAAAATTCCAAGTTGACGAAACAGTTTTTTTTTAAATTATGTGATAATTGACGAAATGCCCTTTTGGGCCTTTTGGGCCTTTTGGGCTTTTGATCTCGATGAAACAAGATAAGTCCCTTTGGGCTTATGTTTCGGCGAAACCAAAGGTCTTAATTCAACTTGTAGTTGACGAAAATTATGGCCTGCTTATGATATTGACGAAAATGAATTCAACTTTGGGCTTATGAAAGTCAACGAAAATGATTTTGGTATTTGGGCCCCTTAAAACTGATTTCCTTTTAAGTTTTCAAACTTGGCCTTATATTTGACGAAAAGAGAATGTCTTCTAAGGCCTACAACAGTTGACGAAATGGAAGGCCCACAACAGTTGACGAAATGAATTCTTAAAATGGGCTTTGACGAAACTGATTATTCCGTTTGTTTTTGTGCTTGACGAAATGGGATTATATTTTGGCCCATTAAAGTGTTTCGTCAATTTGAAAAGAATTTTCTGTTTCGTCGTTTTACTCTTTGACGAATCAGATTTGTTTCGTCAAATATCTGATTCGTCGAAAAAGATGTCAGGGGTTGGTGAACTGTTTGAGCTTTATCTTTTTCTGACAAACACAGAACTACTTTCGGCTACCAACCATACTTGTTTCACCAAACAAGTATGGTATGTATATTTTAATCAAATAACAGTTTCCCATACACAAACAAGTTTCAAGTTTCAGTTATCAAGATCAGAAAGTTGTTTTTATGAAGAACAACTTGAAGGTGACAAGAACACAATGATTTTTCCGGTGAAACAAAACTTTCCGAACACACAATTTTTGCTAAAATATTTAATAAAAACCAACAACTAACATGAGTTCATGATAAACAACAAGGTTTTTAACAAAACACCAAGCAAAAACACAAGATATTTGAAGATTTGACCAGATTTTTCAAGAAAAATAAAAACTTCAAACACCCGGAAAACACCCGAAAACACTCGGTTTTAACAAGGAGAAGAGCCAAGGCTCTGATACCACTTGTAGGTCCGGCTAGGAGGATATAGTCGCCTAATCCTTGTGTACAAACCAACCCGGTTGTGCGGAATCCAACCGGAAAGGCAAACCGAGATAGAACACGCAAAAACACGACACGCAATATTCACCGATTAACACCTCTGTATTTATACGAATGAAAGGTTCGGTTACAAGCTCAATGTTTACAGATGTATTCTATAAACTCTCTCAAACTCTCGTGTGTGTGTGTTTGCTCTCTGTGTGCTCTCCTGTGTTCTCTTGTGTTCTAAGACCAGTGACAGTCTATTTATACACACAGACACAACGAAACAGACTCTTGGCGAAACACTTTTGATGTAACACCTTTTTGATGAAACACCTTTTTGATGAAACACAATTGATTCGACGAAACAAGCAAAAGGTTGATGAAACACATGTGTTTCATCAACACTGTTTGTGTTTCACCAAACATGGGCTTGGCCCGTTTGTGTTTCGCCAAAACAAGCCCATGTCTTGTTTTGTTGATCTGGTTCATCCTATTTGCTTAGCCCATGGACCAGTTCAAGTCTTTTGTCTTCGTGGCCCACTTGAGGATCTTGTACACGACGGAGGAAAGTCGCGTCCTTGATCGAATCACGTCGCGTCGAGTCGCGTCCACAAATATGTATCAACAAACTCCCCCTTGGACGCTACTCGCGAGATTCGCCTTTGATGTCTTCTAAGTCGGAGGATCTTCAAAGTCTTCACGTCTTGAAAGCAGAAAGTGTATCAACAAACTACCCGTATCATGTAGGAAGTGTGTTGACAAACTCCCCCTTAACATAAGCTCCCCCTTGAGTTATGCTCGTGTAAGACTTGATCTTTATAACTTGTGATCCTTGTGGTATTGATGATGGTCAGCGGCAACTCGATCATCTTCATCATTGGAGTGCCTTCACGTCGTGTCTTCATTCCGAAGCTTTGTCATCGACCATGTTCTCCTTGCCTTTAGAATCTGCACATGCAAGAAATCTAAACGCGTAGTGAGAACAACTGCTTGGAATATAGTTAGTATAAACAAATGACACACGTATGACCATGTTTCAATCAAACACCGTCCGACAGTTTGAAAGTTTAACAAATTTGTCAATTTTAGTTTTCAACTTTCAAAACTTGCAAATTTCGACCGTTTATGAAGATTTAGTCGATTCGGTTTTCAGTCAGGTTTCAGGTAACGAAGACTCGAGATCCAACATCGTACGATCGAAAATAAAATAAAATAAAATCTTTTTGGCTTTTATAAAGTTTATATTAAAACACACTTAAAATCTTTTTGGAATTTTGAATATTTCGAATGAAAAGACTGAAAGCAGTAAATAAATATATACAGACATTCTTTTTGCGAGTTTCGAGGGTAAGAGAATCATATCAGTGTACGGTCACGCCAAAGAGCTCTTGTTGTTCAGTTAGTTAACATTAAGATAAGCATCCTATAACAATTATCGGTATTGTTGTCCACTTAAGCTCAACTTATCAGATGTAATCATGGCGAGGGGATACGTTAAGGTATGATTTATACTTACCGACCGGTGTTCATCCACATCACGACACATTCCCGTATAAAGGTATGCACGAGGGTTCATCTTACCGGTGAGTATACCGATTATCATCTGTTTGACCGTATATGATGTGAGATTCTCACTTATTTTGATTGAAAACAAGCCCTATGTGATAGAATCACTTATTGATGAGGAACTTGATATTCATATGCATGAGGGCACAGGAGCAAGTCCGTGAACAGGTCAGTACTTCCGTACAGCAGAGAGACGAACTTGACTCCCGGATAAATGTGATATTTTATCACTTATTTGTTTGGACATGTGATTGTTGATCACTTATTGAGGTCGAATGCAGTATGTACACGTATGTATTGTATCATGGAAGATCTAGACTTGCGTCCCCGTTATTTTTCGGTAAAAGATACAACCATGATACCCAGATGATAAGCAGCATAAAGACCGAATATCTCAGAACCTCGGCAATCTATCAAACGAAATTTCGGTACTAAGACCATATGCCAATGAATGGTTCCCACCTGGTCTTCAGTCGATTTAAGATTTATATCACCCTGCACACTTTAAAAAGATTGTGAGCCTACCGATACATCTTATATAGAGCTGCTTATCGTTTTTCAGTTTAAGGTTTAAAGAGTTTTGATAGACCACTGATGTACTATCATATTCTCTTTTGCTCGCCAGGAAACTCATTTTTGTTTTTCTATGTTTTTATGTTTTTGAAAATTTTCAATGTTTTTGGATTTTCAAATTTTTGGATTTACTCCCCCTAAAATCAATAAACTAAGATAAATTTAAAAGACACAAGGATATTTACAAAAATGATTTTCCGATGTTGGTTTTACTCTTGTTTTACCTCAATGCCGTTTACCAAAATTAAGTTTTAATCAGAAAAGATTTATCGAATTTTGGAAAAATTAGTTGGCACGTCGGTAAGCGGTGCGGACCATGACAACATTGACGAGTTTCATAGAGAAACAATCACGTGTGAGGTGATATTCGAGATCAACGTGTCAGGCCAAAGAGTGCTGTACGAGATGATATAATTCATAAAGCAGCTTAAATATCGACAGGTATAGGAGAGATTAGAAATTCAAAACCGTATCCTGCAACTGTTTCATGCATTGCAAGGAATCTGAGTGCTCTCCCAAACTGAATATCCACCCGGTGTGGATTTCAAGGTCGATTTTTGTAGCTACTGAGAAATCTCTTCATAGCAACAAGATCATAAACCTCCGGGTCCGGCTGGTCTTCCATATTGCACCAGCGAAGGTCTTTGTCTTTCTCTTTCAGAAGTGGTGTGTGGATGTTCAATCCACGCCACGGCATCTACACACATTTCATTGTATTCTTTCCTGAGGACCCGATCAAAAACCATAACACCAAATTTTGGCACATTTTTCATTTGGTCGAATTTTGCAACTTCATTCAACCACATTCTTTCACCAACATATTCTTCTTCTTTTTCTTTTTCTTTCCTCTCTCTCCATCAATGGCAACAACATTCTCCTAGTTTGTAACAATATTTCGGAGCCTTATGTCGCCAATCTTGTGCATGGACGCTCCACTATCAACAATCCTAAGACTATCAATAGTTCCTCCTGGAACATCCTGCACACTCATTTAGAGATTAGTTGGAGAGGGGGACCCAAGCCTTCACAGACTTAGGTCGTCCGTCATCATCGAGAATTGTAACATCCATTTCCCGATGATTCGGAATTGATATGGCTCCCCCTGAAACAGTTACCAATTTTGGTTTCCAAATCTGTTTCTGTTTTTCATGTTTAACATCCGATTTAACAGATTTTGTTTGGACAACCTCCGGTTTTAACGCCTTTTCAACTTCCTTGACCTGTTGGCGTTTCTGTTTCTTCTCCCTTTCTTTTACAAGACGGGGATCTTGTTTTACAGAAACAGATCGCTTACGGTCAGTTTGGTCACGGGGAACATCAACTTTCCCTTTTTGTTTATGAAGATATGGACAATTTCGAATTACATGTCCAATTGTACCGCATTCAAAACATGATCTTCGTTCAACAAACCCCGAAGTATCATGTGGTCGTCTTGCCGATAATGATGAACTTTGTGATCCCGAGGTACTAGGTTTTGAACTGCTTGGTTCATTTCTTTTTAACACAGTTGCTTTCTTAACAAAATCTAAGTTAGATTTGTTTTCAAACGTTTCAATTTTGTCCGTTCCCTTAGATTTCACAAAGTTTACATTTTTGTTCTTCTTTTTATTCGGCTTCTTTTGAGCTTGAGTCGTTGGTTTTCCTTTGGGTTTGGCATGATTTTGCTATTTTTGCACTGTTGGTAATTTCTTATTGCCAAATTGTTTTCGAATTTCGGCCTTTGGAATAGGAGGACACTGTGTAACTATAACATGTGGTCCTGTCTTTCCCAAAAACTTAGTTGTCGAATTTTCAAAGACTTTACTGATTAAGGATTGATTAACATTCTTAATAGGAAAATCTTTGTCTGAATAAATTTTATCATCACCAATAAGAGTGTACAGCAAATTCACACTCTCCGACTCTTCTGCAGATGAGGACTCGATTGCAACAGTCTTAGCGGGTTTTGCAGGAGGATCACATAGAATGTAATTCTCAAGAGGTATGTCCTCATCTTTGATTACCGCATCAGACTTTGCTGGGATAGCATTATCAGATTCATCATCAGAAGAATCAGTATCCTCAATAATGACTTGAGGATCCTGATTCAGTTCAGCTGAAGACACACATGTATCTACTGACACATCTGAATCAGATGATACTTCTTTCTTGTATCCGAGTCCTGTTGCAAATTCTTTAACATCTAGAGGAACAGATGGTTCAAAGAAAGTTCTGTCTTCCTCGTCAGGCATTGCATCATAATTGTGTCTCACTGGTGGTGGACATTTCTTGTAACCTATGCATGTGACATCCCGTTTCTCTTTCTGAACATCAATGATATGATCCAACACATAGCTAGAGCTCAAATAACTGTCTAGCTTAAGTTGGATCGCCTCACTTTCTGTTTTGACACAAGCCATCTCCTTTTGCATTATCTCAAGGCGAGATATATACAAATTAATGTCAGTTTGTTTTCTCGAAACCATTTTTGTCAGCTCGGTCTTATCTTTCTTTAATTTTTCAATTACCGACTTAAACTCCTTTTCATGGTTTTCGTTAAACATGTTGGCTTCAGTGCACTTTGAAAGATCCACGGTCAACTTCTGGTTGTGGATAAACGTCACATCATATTTCTCTTGCAAAGCCTCGTGTTTGCTTTGCAATTCACACCACTTATCCTTTAATGAAACATGTTTGTCTTGCAAGTCAAACAAACTAGCTTGTAAAGCATCATGTTTGCCTTGCAACTCAGACATGTTTGCTTCTAAATCAGCACATTTAGCATGCAAACTATCACAGTTATCACAATTAACAGCAGTGGGTTCATCGACACATACCTGACTTGATGAACTGTCGACATTAGCCATAAAGGCTGAATGGAGAGAAGACGAAGAATAAGCAGCTTGATCCACCAAAATAGATCTTCTGTTTGTTCCTGCTGCAGCTTCCTCCAAAAGCTCATCAATATCTGCATCAATATCTGCATCAGCTGACGCACTAGATGTCTCACCCACTTGATCATCGCCTGAACTCGAGGATTCTTCATCAGAACTTCTACTGTAACCAGAAGAGTCTTCATCCTCAGAAGATTCACCACCACTGGCGGAAGATTCTCCACCACTGGTGTGAATCAAATCCTTTACAACTTCAGCAAAACACGCTGTTCCATCTGGAGCATCACCACTCAACTGGATTGACTAATCACAACCTTCATCTATTTGAACCACAAGTGCCTGGTTGGCATTTGATGGTCCCGCTTGACTTTGGTTGTTGACAGGTATCAACGTATGCTCATTGTTCCTGTTCTGGTTCTGCTGGTTGCCTTGATTTCTGAAGGGATTCTGGTTCCCATGCTGTACTGGCCTTGTACATTCCCTTTTAAAGTGACCCCGTTCACCACAATTAAAGCATCTCACTGCCTGCTTATCGAACCCATACTTGGTGTCTTTCTTGCTTTCCAAGCTGGTTCTGCCAGTTCTTTCCATGAAATCCTTTGCTCTCCTCACAGCACTTGCAAAGGCCCATTTGATATCCATCAAATCCATCTCTTCCTTGTCAATCTGCTGATAGTCTTCTTGTGTCAGATTAATGTTGCCAATCTGACCTTCCACTAACCCACAGTACGCACTCACTAAAGTGTTAAGCAGCTCCATGTGTTCCTTTGCTACTTCCACACTGACCTTTGAAAAGCTTGACGTGTCGAGCCATACTGTATTTGGCTTAGATTGCTGACCAGCAGATGATGTACTACCATAACATGCCTGTTGTTGAGCAGGAAGTGGATTCCCATACAAGTCAGTGGTGGGAGCTGGCTTAACAGGAACTTGTATCTGATTGCCATACAAATCGGTGCTTTTGACAAACGACGTTTGAAGTGGAGCATGTGAACCGGGTCTTGCAGACGAAGAACTGGAAGTTCCATAATACATCTCACGATTGCATGGCACAATGGATTTTGCAGAAGAAGTACTCGAAGTTCCATAATACATTTCAGGATTGTGTGGCACAATAGGTCTTGCAGAAGAAGTACTGGAAGTTCCATAATACATTTCAGGATTTTGTGGCACTGGAACTCTTTTTGCTTTTAAGGTTTCCTCCTGATCCTTGTTCTCTAAAAGCTGCACGAAGTCGTTGATGTTTTTAGTAGCCAGAACCCCGTTATACTTTAAAATCTCTAAGAAACTATTCCATTGGGGAGGCAACGCATCAGCAAACTTCTTCACCACCTCTGCTGGAGTTGTTACTACCCCAAAATTACCCAACTCAGTAAGCAAATGATTAAACCGACTTGTCATGTCTCCCAAAGATTCTTTATCCATACACGTGAAGCCATCGAATTGTTTCTTGAGTAGATCGTGTCGCAATTGACGTGTTGCTTCATTCCCTACCCCTCTGGTCTTCAACGCGTCCCATAATTTCTTCGTTGTCTTGAAACTGACAAACTGATGGTAGATATCTTTGCTTAACGCCTGAGTAAGAATGGCGTATGCTTTCTTTTCCAGATCATACGTCTTCTTTTGATCTTCTGGAAGATCGGCAAACGTAGCGGCAGATGAAGCGGCAACCTCTATCGCTTGATCGAAATCTGTGGTGAAACGTAACCACAATTCTGTATTTTGCCCAAGCACGTATGTGTTGAACCTCTCTGCCCATCCTGGATATTCATTTAAGTGCATCAACTTTGGAGGTCGATTTAAACTTCCGGTTTCACTCTCGCTCAATAAGATACTTTGAATGCTCGGAGTTTGATTTGATACGAATGCCCATTGACTGATTGATATGGCATTGGCTTGTGAAGATGTCGATACGGGAGATTCGGCCCATGAGGGAGATAAACTTGTATTTCTATACTTTCCCCCATCCGGAGCCGGAGTACCCCACCATGAGGGAGATGAACTTGTATTTCTATACTTTCCCTCATCCGGAGCCGGAGTACCCCACCAACTTGGATTCATCGTTGATATTTGTAAATGATAACCTGAGAAACACACTCAAATGAAACAGTTAAATCCCTTTGGAAAACCTTCTGTTTTAAAAAAAAATTCCAAGTTGACGAAACAGTTTTTTTTTTTTTTAAATTATGTGATAATTGACGAAATGCCCTTTTGGGCCTTTTGGCCTTTTGATCTCGATGAAACAAGATAAGTCCCTTTGGGCTTATGTTTCGGCGAAACCAAAGGTCTTAATTCAACTTGTAGTTGACGAAAATTATGGCCTGCTTATGATATTGACGAAAATGAATTCAACTTTGGGCTTATGAAAGTTAACGAAAATGATTTTGGTATTTGGGCCCCTTAAAACTGATTTCCTTTTAAGTTTTCAAACTTGGCCTTATATTTGACGAAAAGAGAATGTCTTCTAAGGCCTACAACAGTTGACGAAATGGAAGGCCCACAACAGTTGACGAAATGAATTCTTAAAATGGGCTTTGACGAAACTGATTATTCCGTTTGTTTTTGGGCTTGACGAAATGGGATTATATTTTGGCCCATTAAAGTGTTTCGTCAATTTGAAAAGAATTTTCTGTTTCGTCGTTTTACTCTTTGGCGAATCAGACTTGTTTCGTCAAATATCTGATTCGTCGAAAAAGATGTCAGGGGTTGGTGAACTGTTTGAGCTTTATCTTTTTCTGACAAACACAGAACTACTTTCGGCTACCAACCATACTTGTTTCACCAAACAAGTATGGTACGTATATTTTAATCAAATAACAGTTTCCCATACACAAACAAGTTTCAAGTTTCAGTTATCAAGATCAGAAAGTTGTTTTTATGAAGAACAACTTGAAGGTGACAAGAACACAATGATTTTTCCGGTGAAACAAAACTTTCCGAACACGCAATTTTTGCTAAAATGTTTAATAAAAACCAACAACTAACATGAGTTCATGATAAACAACAAGGTTTTTAACAAAACACCAAGCAAAAACACAAGATATTTGAAGATTTGACCAGATTTTTCAAGAAAAATAAAAACTTCAAACACCCGGAAAACACCCGAAAACACTCGGTTTTAACAAGGAGAAGAGCCAAGGCTCTGATACCACTTGTAGGTCCGGCTAGGAGGATCTAGTCGCCTAATCCTTGTGTACAAACCAACCCGGTTGTGCGGAATCCAACCGGAAAGGCAAACCGAGATAGAACACGCAAAAACACGACACGCAATATTCACCGATTAACACCTCTGTATTAATACGAATGAAAGGTTCGGTTACAAGCTCAATGTTTACAGATGTATTCTATAAACTCTCTCAAACTCTCGTGTGTGTGTGTTTGCTCTCTGTGTGCTCTCCTGTGTTCTCTTGTGTTCTAAGACCAGTGACAGTCTATTTATACACACAGACACAACGAAACAGACTCTTGGCGAAACACTTTTGATGTAACACCTTTTTGATGAAACACCTTTTTGATGAAACACAATTGATTCGACGAAACAAGCAAAAGGTTGATGAAACACATGTGTTTCATCAACACTGTTTGTGTTTCACCAAACATGGGCTTGGCCCGTTTGTGTTTCGCCAAAACAAGCCCATGTCTTGTTTCGTTGATCTGGTTCATCCTATTTGCTTAGCCCATGGACCAGTTCAAGTCTTTTGTCTTCGTGGCCCACTTGAGGATCTTGTACACGACGGAGGAAAGTCGCGTCCTTGATCGAATCACGTCGCGTCGAGTCGCGTCCACAAATATGTATCAACAGGTATTAGTCCATAACAGATAATCAATAGACTCAGAGGTGATTTTTATTCATGGCACAATTCCTCTCCCCTCTTATTGTCAACATTTTCTTTTAAAAAAAAAAAAAAAATCAAATATGGTAACTTTGAAAAGACCTGTGTTTATGTATGTGCTTAGGATAGCAGCAGATGTTTCTGGTATTTTGTTTGATTTTTTTTTTTTGTTCACATTTTGATTTTTCTCAAATTACCTATACATTATTGTTTGTTTAATGGGATATATTTATATTTTGTAGCCATGCCTGAGTTGTTGCGGTCTGCAAAGTTAGCCATAGAGAAAGGGCTGTTGTAATGAATCTTATATAAAATAGTTCTCTGGCTACATAGTTATCCCTTTGGTTATATAAGGTTATGTAATTTCCATTCATAGAATCGTTTCTTGGGGCAGCACATTTTGACTCATTTACGTATTAGTGGACTGATTCGGGTATGCTTTGCCTATAACTTATGAAACGGGTAAATGAAAAATAACAATGGCATTTATGCATATGCTTGTCAAGTGGTAAATAACGATGATTGCGACTAGTAATGGTCTAACTTTAATGGATTTGTGAGTGTAAGTTGAGGAGTTGGTATTTCTTATCAATAGTTTAGTTATAGTTATAATTATAATTTCCCTTTTTGTATTTCTTGTGTGTGTAAAGAATTAAAGGTGCTCACTGTATTGGTTTATATCATTGTAGGGACCTGATAAAGAAATCTATGCAAGCATGCTGGATGCTTTAAATGAATGTAGGAAGGTTGGTTTTTTTTTTTTTTTTTTTTTTTTTTTTTTTTTTTTCTCTCTTTTTACGTCTTTTTTTTGTTCCGGTTTTTTTCTCATTAAGATTTAAGTTAATAATCGCAGTCCACTTCTCGATGAAAGCGTGTATAGAATGTTAAGTTCTTTTTTATTCAACGTGTTTTCAGATAGATAACTGATTATTCATTGTTAGTTAAAGCTACATATTATTTCTTATCTTTTCAAATCAACATGATTTCCGTTTTAAATTCAATCTGGTAACGTTTCGGATGTACTTCCACATTTTTTTAAATAATAATTTAAGAAAATCAAAGACGTACTTTGTAATATATAAGTCCCTAACCATATTAGAAATAACATTGCGGGGATAGCTCAGTTGGGAGAGCGTCAGACTGAAGATCTGAAGGTCACGTGTTCGATCCACGTTCACCGCATTTTCTTTTTGTTTTCCACTATATATTCGCATGACGCTGGAAACTGAAAATAAACTTTTTGGAAAAATAATAAATAGATTAATTATATAAATCTTGAAACTTTGTTTGTTGATATTAAGAAAAAGTTCAGTTGTGATATTAGCTACTATTAACAGAGCACCGACAGCCGTCCAGAGCATGTGGTGGGGTGCATGAGGAAGCAGTGAGAGTGGTGGGCGACACGAGTATGCAGAGCAGCGGTTAATGACTTGGGTTTATACATTTTGTTTGTTAACTTACTAGACACCGAAATCTAAATGTATTTTTCTTTTTATGATTGACTAGTAGGGTGCCCGCGTGATGCGACGGGGGCGACAGTTTGCATTGCAAAACTCGTTTCTGGTAGTTTTCTTATTCATATAGTATAGATGATAACATTATTGTGGTGGATATATGTCATAAGTTTACACATATGTAAAAGTTTTGTTCTTTTATAAAAAATAGTAACCAAAAGACAATAAATATTGTTTTTTTGTATAAAAATTAATAATCAAAAGACAAAAAATAAAAGATAAGTTGTTATAATTGTAAAGTTTGTTTATTTTATTGGTTAAATTATAAAGTATAATTTTATTCTTTAAAGTTCATAACTTTTTATAAATATCCACATAGTACTTATCTAATAAACTTTAAGTTTAAAATTTTCGTTTTTATAAAAATAAAAAATAGTATTTGACTCGTAAGTACGTTTTAGAGCTTTAACTTAAATTGTTAAATTTCGGGTTTTTACAAATATAAAAAATTTATATTTTTATAAGATTTCATAAACTGTTTTTATAAAAAAATAGGATGATAAGAGTTTATATCTTTATTAACTTTATATCATACTAGGTTCAAATTTTTAGTTCCTAGCTAATCTTATCTATATGAGTCTACTTTTAACTAATAATCCCTAAAAATATGCAACACAATCTACTACTATGTATCTAGTCAAGTCGGTAAATAATTATTTTAGAACTGACTAATATTATCTATAACAATATAGTTGAACTTATAATTCCTAAAAGTTTGGAACCCAGTTTAGAATTTATCTAGTAAAGATTGTAAATTTCTGGAGTATTTTATTTATATTACTTGTTATAAAAATGTTTATAAAATAATTATTTTTTAACTTTATATCATAGTAAGTTCAGTTTTTTAGTTTAGCTTTAAAGTTTATTACTTTATTACTTTTTAATTAAAAAATGCAGATTATTAGATTAATATCCAAGAATAACTGCAATAATTATTTTTTTATTAGTTGACTTATAATTCCTAAAATTTTGGGACATAGTTTACTATTTATCTACTAAATATCGTAAATTAGTATTAAATAATTCCTAAAATTTTGGGATATAGTTTACCATCTATCTACTAATCCGTAAATTAGTATTAAATAATTCCTAAAATTTTGGAACATAGTTTATCTTCTATCTACTAAATATCAAAGTTTTGTTTTGTTATAAAAATTAATAATAAATAAAGTATAGAAAACTGTTTTAAACATGTAAAGATTCGTTTGTTAATAAAAAATACTAAACAAATGACAAAAAATAAAAAATAAGTTGATATCGTTATAAAGTAAGTTTATTTTGTTGGTGAAATGGTAAAGTTTATAATTTTATTGTTTAAAGTCCATAACTTTTTTAAATATCCACATCATACTCATCCAATAAACTTTAATTTTAAAATTTTCGTTTTTGAAAAAGTAAAAGTAAAAAATAGTAGGTGACTTGTAGGTACGTTTTAAACACCTTTAACTAATGTTAAATTTCATTTTTATAAATATTTAAAAAATCATATTTTTATAAAACAGTTTTTATAAAAAAAATAGGATGTAAAAGTTTATATCTTTATTAACTTTATCTTTTTATTTAAGAAATACAAATTATTTGAAAAATCTATAATATTATATAATTATTTTTCATATCTCGTGTCGTCCAACAGTTTTTTTATAAAAGGCACTAATGGATATATACGAAATCCTCGTGAAATATGATTGTTAAATTGAATAAGTTTAGTGTGCTTTGTAAATACAATCTTGAATTTACTCCAAACCAAGAGGTAGTTTTCATGTTTTGGCCATTCTTTTTAATCGAATTTATCTCTTTGGAAATGATCAAGTACGAACATGTAAACTATATAATACGAACATGATTAAGTACTAAAGTATATTAGTTCAATCGAGATATAAATTATAAGTGCAATAAAATAACACAAAACATAAACTTCAAATATAAAATTAACTTTATTATTCATGGGATAGTCTATATTAAACAAAAACAACTGAAAATGAAAAAAACATAAAAACACTTGATATATTTCATCTAAAATCTCTACTTTTTTGATCCGTTTTTCTCGTTTGTGCTCGAATCAGCAGTATCATCTAATTCATCTTCTTTCTCATCGTCCGTAGAATCATCTAAATTTATAACCTCGACCCATTTCCATTCAGAGAGTCTCTTAGATCTTTTCTTTTGATTCTCATACTTCCGATCCTTAAAAAACAAAAATTTAATAAAAAAGTTAAAAAATGATTAAATAAATTTAAAAAAAGAACAAATATTGAATAAAAAAATTTAAAAAAGATTAAATTTTAAAATTACCTCTTCACTAAATTGACGTTGAAGCTTAGACTTGTATGGACTGAACATTGCACCATAAGAAATAATTTCAACACTATTATCACCATCATCCTACAATAAAACACCAAATAATAACATAACGAACTTGTTAATATGAAAGATTATAAGCGAAAATATTACTTAAAAACTAACAAAAGCTTGTTCGACAACTAGGGTGTTTAAATTGGTGTGTTGAATCTGAAAAATCAAATAAGTTAGTATTCACATAAAAGTAAATAAAAGAAAACAATTATTCATTATTGCGATATAACAAAACTTATCATAGAACCGACCTTAGATTTTTCAATATCGCATGCTTGTTTTTTCGCATCAAGTGAATTCAGAACTGGCTCCATATTTTAAATCTGTTTAGCAATAGAAATGTAGAATTGTGAGTGTTTGCTATGTATTTATAGTAGTCCATTAGGGTTTAGTTTTAGATTGGTCATCCATTTATTTAGGAAGTTTGTTGTGAGTTTTAAGTTTTTAAAATAGGATGCACATATCCTGTTTAGTTTGTTGTGGCATGTTTAATAGGAAGTTTGTTGTGAGTTTTATCTATACTTACTATATTAAACATGCCACAACAAACTGACTCTGTACAAGTAAAATTAGGGAATATTTTAGTTTATTAATGCCGTTCAAAATAAAAAACTTGGGTTAAAAACAAATGTTAAATGTACGGTAGCTAGGTAATGGTCAAAGCTGGCTTGGGTAAAAAACAAATGTTGGCTTTAATCAATTGTACATTTACGCATCGGCTATTTGTACTTTATGAACGCACGGCGAAACTAAAAAAGACAACTATCGAAACGTTTAAAAAAATGTGCCGATCGTCATGGTACCTTCGGATTTTTTTTAAAACATTACGGGTTGTAAGATATCGCAGGAATACATTAAAGAATTAAAGAGGGGGGGGGGGAGTGTAACTAATTACCCATAATTATGTTAAATGTCAAGGATTTAAATGTAATAGATTGAGGGACTAAAAAATAATTATAGTTTAAAAGACCATTTTACCCTCATTTTAGGGGTTTATTTATAAATAATAGAGGAAGAAGTTCTTAACTTTTGGGAATCCTTCCCTCATGTATTATAATATAATATAGATAAATGTCAAGGATTTAAATGTAATAGATTGAGGGACTAAAAAATAATTATGGTTTAAAAGAACACTTTACCCTCATTTTAGGGATTTATTTATAAATAATAGGGGAAGAAGTTCTTAACTTTTGGTAATCATTTCCTCATGTATTATAATATAGTATAGATAAATTGAAATTTGTTAGGTTAATACGGTGGAAATTGCAGCCCTTTTCAATTTTGAGGGTTTTTTTTTTAAATTTCAATTCCTTTTAACAAATAGTGTATGTCTGGAAGCAAATGTTGACATAGATAACGCATAATGTATATATGGCTGATCTGGCATAGGGCGTGTGCCATTACAAATGGCCTAATTAACTGACTTAATAATGTTTTAAACCACCAATATTTACATATTAGTTATTAAGGAATTAACTTCCATCAAATAATCTAACTTAGAATAAAAGACTTCAAATAATTCCATATGTCATTCCCTCCTTCAACCTCAAAAATTTTATTTATATTTATTTAATTAAGAAATTTCTTTTAACATTAATATTAATAACTAGGGTTAGGATATAATAGGAAGTTTATTTAGGTAGGAAGCTTAGGAAGTAATCTTGATCATCTATTTATTTAATCAAATACTGAGATTAAATAAGTGAATTTGAAGGGAAAAAAAGAGGCGCGTGGATTTGTCTAGAGGCATTCTAGTAAATCCAAGTCAATAGTTTATCTCTCCTCCAATTCCTCCCCCACATTTTTTAAACGTTAATAACTCTTTCATAAGACATTATTTTTTTTTTATAAAAATTGCACAAAAAAAACGAGCGTTTTTTTATCTTTAAAAAGAATATATACTATTGCTATATTTTCGAAATTTGTTTTCGAAAACCCAGTTGCGTAAAACGCAATGGGAAAAAAACGTAAAAAAATGACTTTGTTCTAAAACGCAATGCACCAAAAACACAAAGAAATGTCTTATTTGTAAAACGCAATGGCTAGAAAACACAAATAAATGTCTTATTTATAAAACGCAATAGCCTAAAAACACAAAAGAAAGCGTAGTTTCTAAATGCAATGGACTGAAAACACTTCAAAAATGTGTTTTACCTAAAACGCAATGCACCAAAAACAAAAAAGAAATGTCTTATTTTTAAAACGAAATGGCCAGAAAACACTTAAAAATGTTTTTTTTTTTCTAAAACGCAATGGACTGAAAACATATAAAAATGTGTTTTCCTAAAACGCAACAGATAAAAACACAAAAGAAAGTGTTTTTTTTTTTTTTTTTTTTTTCTAAAACGCAATGGACCAAAAACAGATAAAAATGTGTTTTTCTAAAACGCAATGGACCAAAAGCACAAAGAAATGTGTTTTCTAAAACGCAATAGATAAAAAACGCAAAAGAATGTGTCTTTCCTAAAACGCAATGGACCTAAAAACATAAAAAAATATGTTTTTTATTGTGTTATAAAATGTAATGGAAGAAAACACAGTTAAAAAACATAATTAGAAAACAAAATATTTTACTCCATAATGATACTGTAGCAAGGTAGAATCCAAAAAAACAAAATGCTTAATTTGTTAGTTGATAACGACAGATTCAATATCATTGCATCATTACCTCTTTATATCCCTCAAAGCAATTTACTTAAAGACATAGCAACGAAGCATTTGACTTCAGAAATAAGAACACAACAAACAATCCTTTGAAAACCCATCTATGTAAAACGCAATATATTTACAAGTATTCATTAAAACACAATCCATTCACAAAAACAAGCAGAATCTGGAGTTCGTTAAAAAAACGCAACCTATCTATGTAAAACGTAAAACGCAACCCATCTATTTAAAACGTAAAACGCAATCCAAGGATAGCTACCCTATACGCAATAGTTAAACGCAATTCTCACTGGGTCAGAGCTTCTCGCCACGGGTAACCGCCTCAATGATAAAACACAATTCTCATCGGCACCGGAGCTTCTCACCATAGGTAACCAAATAAAACGCAACTCTCTGTAGGTCCCGATACGGATCATCGGACAACTACGAGATCTTGTTTCGGATGCTGGAACAGGTGCCGAATCCCTGTTAAGACACAAATCGAGCGAGAGATAAAAGCACGGCACAAAGATTCAACGTTTAATGGTTGTATATTAATATCGACAGAGTTTAGTTACAGAATGATACAATACGAAATACAACTGAACTCTCTGATGTGCTCTCACAGTTCTCTCTCCGTGTCTCTTTGTGAAACACTTCTGTTTATATAGCCAAACAAGTCCCAGCTCTACGAAGTACCTGTCCCCACGAAATACTCAACTCTGACGAAAGACTCAAAGTGACAAAGAACCTTTGGTTCTTCATCATATATGTTAAAGGTTCTTCGTCATGCATTGTAATGTGTTCTTCGTGGAAGCTGTCACACCCCTATTTTCCACGTGTCACCGGTGGGCCCGGTGGGGGATTCCGTGACGTAGTTGATATCGTCATAGTCAAACATACAAAATATAAATACACAGCGGAAGCAAAGAAAGATTTATTTCAACTTAAATTATTGTAATATTCAAGTATCACAAAATGTCGAAATAGATCCACAGGCAGATCCAAACAAAAAGGAAACTTCATTTCAACAGACTTCATGCATCTTAAGCTTGCGAGACTTCTATGGATGCTTAAGGAGTGACCAGCCTATTACGCGTAGTACCTGCACTTAGCCTTTTTGGAAAATACGTCAGTTTACACTGGTAAATACAATTTAACTGGCTCATTTTGAAAATGTTTAAAATTGATTTAAATGCCCGAGGCACAAAACTTTTTATAACTTGGGATAATTATTTGCTTAATAATCTTGTAAAAGAATTACATGTTCGTTATGCGTTCAGTGGCCCGGGTCGTGCCGGGTTAAAGTTCAATAGACACACCACTTAATATAATTTCGCCGCAAGACTTCTCTCGGCCGACGATTATACATTTAATGAAATGCACAACGGGTGTACGCCTACACCCGTGTGCTAAGGTCGTGGCCATTCTTTGAATGATGCCAAGGATATCCGGGACATGGTCATTAAACCCCCAAAGGCGTTAAACAAACAAAACAGCATTTTTAAACGGGTTAATTTGACAACACTTAGCCATCAAATGGTTAAGGTCAATTCCCCGACCAAGCGGTATCTTATATACCGTACCCCAAGCCCGTATAGGGAAAATAAGTTAAATGTATTTACCTGAGCAAAGTATAAATAAAAAACAGCGAGTGCACGTAGCTTTTACTGGGCTCCTAGATCTGGAAATTAAGGTTTTAATAACCTATTAGAATCCTAACGGGTCTTAAGCTTAGACCGGTTATTTATAAAGGAAGATTACGGTTTAACCGCACAATAAGGCGAAGACCGTTTTAGAATGTGGTTTTGACCCAAAAAGCTTGCTTGCTTGTTTAATATGGGTAACATAATCACATTCTGGATTTTGAGACTGAAAAGATATGGTTTGACCCATTTCGGCTAAAATGGCCAAACTAGTCACATAAGCCGATCCGAACGCGTATAGTGCGTAACGAGTAACCATAAGAGTCAAATACAAGTTTCTGAAGTTAATATGCCTAAGATATGTTGTGATATCAGAATGATACCTTCCATTATGCCCCAAATGATTTTAAACCAAATCTATGCCTTATAAGGGCGTTTTGGTCCTTTTATGAGGTGTAAAAGAGTTAAAATAATAACCTGAGTTACAGGTCTGATTAACTTAGTAAATATACTTAATTTACTAAGTTATAATAGTAGGGTAGCAAATCTATGTGAAATTTATTATCTTTAACCTTACTATGCACCGTAGGGGCATTTTGGTAATTTCACATGTGCCTAAAAGGTCAATTCTGGAATTCTGAGTTCAAAACATTTGCCTACTATTTAAAATATAAAAATTCACTGATTACATCAGTAGGTTCAATCCCTTAAGCTTAATAAGGTTCTAGAGCACACTTATGCGTTAAAAATGCCTAAAAAGGCGATTTGGAGCCATTTCCGGGTTTTCTGTAAAAAGCTGATATTTTTAATATTCCAGAAGACTCAAAATAATTTATTTATCATAACAAATCAGTAGAAATTGGTTTGAGGTCAAAAGGATTTGTAAAACTCATTTTATGGCTAAAAAGGGCAAAACCGGCATAAACCGAATTAATCTTAGAACACTAAGTTATGCTCAGCTTAAAAATAAATAAAAATCACCAAAAATCCCAAAATATTATTTTATAACAGTGGGTAAAAAGTTTGGTGTAAAAATTTGGGTTTTGATAGGCTATACGTAATTTACGCCATTTAATTAGTAAAGAAGCTCTTAATTACGTTATTGAGCATAACTCTTAATCTAGACCTCAATCTGACTTCAAATTTTGGGTGCAAGTTTATAAATTAGTGGCTAAGGTTTCTACCCCTTTACATTTTCAAAAATCACATTTTAAGGTCAAATGGGCATAATGGTCAACATATAAGCGATTAACGGAAACATGCATGTGAATAGGATATCTAATGAACCAAGTAGTATAATCTCAGAGAGTTATACTAACATGCAAATAGGTTCAAAAGAAGCTCTAAGGCAATCCTAATCTTGGCTTAAACGGTCAAAACTGATAGTCAAAGCAATAGTCAAACTTTGCGACTTTCGGTTCCAAACCGAGCCTAAACTGAAAATTGTGGAGTTGAACATATTGAAACATGTTCTTACATTAATTACCAAGTTATTTTAATGATCAAACAGGTTGCATGTATCCTACATTGCTAATTATGCATTAATTTGCAAATAACCTTTCTGTTGACTTTTTATAATAAGCTTTGACTCGACAATTAACATAGTTAGAGTGGGAATCTGGAAATACCCTTTTAAGGGTTTGTTACCCACATAATTACCTACTTAAAAGTATTTTTAATTCGTGATTTGACGGAGCATATTTTAATTAATCACGAAGTCAAACCTTAATTATGACGGTTTGATTTTTAGCTAATTAATTAAGCTAAAATGAATTTGGAATGGTTAAGGACACTTACAAGAGTCCTAATCATGCTTAGGGATGCTAAGGAAGAGTGCTTGCTGTCCAGAGAGCTCCAGAAGTTGAGTTGTGAACACTTTGCAATTGAATGCACAAATGGTTACAACATTAGGCTCCTTATATAACAATTTCAAGTCCCTTAGATGATGCCAAACAAGTCTACACTTGTTACCAGATGTTTACAGGTGCCCCTATGCATGAAAAACCATTGGAGGAACCTCTGGTATAAGAAAACAACCCATTTAAGTCGGTTACAGACCTGAACTGGCAGCTGTCCACACTTTTCTGTCGCTGGCACCCTGATGCGGCCCGCTTGAGTTTACAGGGGATTCTAATGCGGGCCGCCTGGACCGGCAAAACCTACCAAACAAGTTTCAAAGTTTGCATTTTCAGTCCCTGGTCCTTTGTAACGTGGTTTTAAGTCCCTTATTTGCATTTTCAGCCCTATAACTTGATTTTTAAGGGCCTTGGGACTTTTACTGACTTGGTTAAGTCCTTGACTAACCTTGTAACCACTCATAAGGCCATAGAATTCACTGTTGACGCTTTTAACCCCTCGAACACGAATTTGATCATAACTTTCTCATACGATAACGAAACTTTATGAAATTTTAACCACATATTCTTGTGAGTATATTTTATCGTTACAAAGCTTCGGGTCTGCCAAAAGGTCACTCAGAGGTATACTTTGCACATGTTGACACTTTTAGCCCCTGTAGTTTGTAATTCCTCACTTTCTTTCATGTTTAGCTTCGTATGATCCATGATTTATTCGTTGGAAGGTATAAACATTATGTAGGGCTATTTTAGAATATATTTATCCATTGTTGACACTTTGGACCCTTATATTCACATAGTTTCCCCGTTTGTCAACTTTAGTCCCTCCAAAGTATCCTTTCTCACGTTCAGAGCTTATGACACGTGTTTATACATTATTGGACACAAATTTTCAAGGTGTTACATCCTCACCCCCTTAAAAGAAATCTCGTCCTCGAGATTTAAGGAAACAGATGAGGGTATTTCTCTTTCATTGTGGATTCTAGCTCCCACGTGTATTCAGGACCTCTGCGGGCATCCCACTTCACCTTGACAATAGGCACAAGCTTTCTTCGAAGCTTCTTTACCTGTCGGTCCTCAATCGACACAGGTTTCTCCACAAATTTTAAGCTCTCGTCTATATGCACATCTGTGTGTGGTATGACTAGCGACTCATCAGCTAGACATTTCTTCAGATTGCAGACGTGAAATACATTATGAATACCATCGAGCTCTTCAGGTAAGTTTAACTTGTAAGCCACTGATCCTACACATTCGATGATCTCGAATGGTCCTATATACCTTGGGCTTAACTTACCTTTCTTACCAAATCGCATCACCCCTTTCCAAGGTGATACTTTGAGCAAAACTTTATCGCCAACCTCGAACTTGAGAGGTTTTCGCCTCTCATCCGCATAGCTCTTCTGCCTGTCTCGAGCAGCTTTCAGGCGGTCGCGAATTTGGACAATCTTGTCCGTTGTCTCGAAGACTAAGTCAGGACCTGATAATTGAGTATCCCCTACTTCTGCCCAGCAAATGGGCGTTCTGCACTTTCTACCATATAGTGCCTCGAAAGGCGCAACCTGTATGCTGGTATGGTAGCTATTATTGTAGGAGAACTCGACCAATGGTAAATGCCTGTCCCAACTACCTCCTAGATCAATTACACATGCACGCAGCATGTCTTCCAACGTTTGAATAGTACGCTCACTCTGCCCATCCGTCTGAGGATGGTAAGTGTTTTGGTCAAAAATCACACAAGGATAATGCAACCAAACTTTATGTAAATGGGGTATGATGCTTGGTTTGTAGAAAAAGTAAAGGATCACTTCAATGTGAAATATGCAAAGACACAATGATTTATACGAGGAAAAAGCCCTTGATCAATGTATGATCTCCGGCATAAAAAACCTCGGGTGATGGCAACTACCGATCACCAAACTTCAATATAAGAAAAATAGTTACAACTTTGGATGATAATGAGCTGAGTACAAGGATCACTATAGTTTCGAGTGTCTAAGCGTGTGAGAGTTGTGTTGTGTGTTCTTCCGAATGAGGAAGAGTGTTATATATACAAGTGTAGGTGACCTATTTTAGGTAAAAAGACTAATAATCAGCTCATTACCCCTTTAGAAATAAAAGTAAATCTAGCCTAAATTATCGCCCTTAAATCATGCCAAGTTTCCATATCCTTCACAACGTCCATCTCCGATTAAGCACATGCTATAGTTGTAAAGACGTGTCCTTTAATTGTGATGCTAAGAGCGGATCCTGCTAGTCATTCCTGCAAAACAACATTAAATTCAACGAAAGCAACTGTTAGCATGAGGATCCTATGATGGTCCGTGATCCTGATCCTGGAACTCTGCTGAGGATCACTATCTGCCAAAGAAACAAGGATCACTGGTTAGGATCACATGTGAGGATCATGTATTGTAAAAATCCAGCCCTAACAATTGCCCCCAAAATATAAGGAGTTCATTGTAAATTAACGAGTTATATTTTGCTTTGATCTTATCTGCAACGAACAATTCGGATAACTAGCCGTTAATTTCGAACTAGCCGTTGCAACCTTTACGTCATTGAGGTGACATCCCTGCAAATCATGATTATAAATAGGAGATAGGGTTAGGATCGATTTGCATTTAAATTCAGGATATACTCCCTTTATAATCTCCACCGAAGATTGATCAGGTATTCTCTTTCTTTCTTCCTTTTCCTGCTCTGTTTTTTTCTGCTCTTGCTCTGTTTTTGTTTCGCCACAAGTATGTGGCTCCGAAATTCTCCCCATAAGGATCACGAGAAGAGTAGTCCTCTGAAAAGCCAAGGGATCATTAAGGACTCTCCTACGGAGAGATGCTGCTTTACCGATGCTCATGTAGATAGGATTCGTCATTGCTTTCCGGCGGATGCTGTTTTCAAATCCTTCACATCCACTGCTTTGAGTGACTTTGTTTCAGACGCCTGGGTGGTCTTTCCTGCAACTCCGTTTACCATAGGATATTCGTATCCTTTTCCGGCCTTCACCCAATCTTTCTTTTCTTTGACCGGCATATCTTATATCCAAGCTATGCCGATGATCTGGAGGGTCTTGTATACCTTCGAGAGGATCATCGAGCAGGAGGGGATTGATTTAGGGATGGCAGAGCTGGCCGAGCTTTATGATCTTACCACGTTTGGTTCTCATCGATACTTGCTGAAACGGAAGGCCGGGGAGGATCACCCTGTTTTAAAGGTTACCAAAAATGATACAAACTGGAAGCGTCGTTTCTTCTTTGTGAGGAGGGATACCCTCCCTAATGGGAAGGATCTGCCCAAGGAGTGGGCCACCCATGGTAGGATAGAGGATCCTGGAAGGATCACCATCAGACTTGTCTCTTATGATGAGGATCACTAATGTCTTTCTTTGTTTTTTGTTTATTGTGCAGCTATCTCCATTGCTCATCTCAGGTTAACCCCTGCTGCCAGAGAGAGGGTCTTAGCTTTCAAGAAGCTTGATCCTGAAATCAGAAGTTTTCAAGTCACCGTCCAAGATTCACAAGAAGTATCCTCCGCATCTGCCACTATGTCAAGTAAGTATCCTTATTAAAAAGTAAGTTATATGTAAGACTGTTTAGTTAGTAAGGGAACTTATCTTGTTTTGATTGTGTAGGCGCTGGGAAACCTGCTAAGTCTGCCAAGTCTGCCTCCAAGTTCGGGATTGGTGAACTTGCCAATGTCAAGTCTTCAAGAAAGAAGACTTCTGTTGCCAGTCCCTCTGCTTCGGCCCCTAAAGCACCTGTTGGGGGTAAGGGGAAGAAGAGAAAGACTTCTGAGGATCTCCAAGGATTTCCCCTGATCCGCCAACAGTTTCTCGACTATGTCAATGAGGTAAGGATCATTGCCCCTGTTGGTTATCCTTCTCGAGTATCCTGCTTGTGTATTCTGCCTGTATATCCTGCTTCTTTGAGGATCACCTGATCCTGAACTTACCTTTTTTTCTCTTTTGCAGAAACTTGCTGAGATTGAGACCTACCTTGGCCATGTCGAGGATCAGGAAAGCCAAATCGCCGACCTCCAACAAATGGGCGTGTTAAAGGATCTCAAGATAGCCGATCTTGAGAAGGAACTCCGGGCTACAAAGGATGAGGCTGCTTAAAGGCTGATTGACATGGATGGCGAGAAGCAGGAGATCATCTAGGATGCCAAGGTATCTGCCGCAACTGCTATGTACAAGATACAACTACAAATGGCTGCGGAGGCTCAGGATCCTGCCTTTGACAAAAGCTCATGGGACGTGGAGGGTTGGAAGGCAAGATTGGCAGAGCTGGAGGATGAGGACGAAGCAGAGGAGATCCCAATGCTGGAGGGTGGTGATGCTGGCAAGGATCAGGGTGGAGAAGCTAGTGGAGCCGGTGGTGATGAAGCAGCGAAGGTTTGAGCTGCAGGATTGGGCAATGATGGATATTTTGAGACTAGGCCGGAGCCCAATTTTTTGAGTTTGGTAGTGGTTGTGATGTTTGAAACAATTTTATGGTTTGTACTTTGAACAATAGTTTTTAGGGTTAAGGATCCTGGATCCTTTGAACAATAGGTAGGATCGCAAATGGTGGAGGGATCCTCTGTTTGGGGGATGAAGCCTTTGTGATCCTGCCGCCTTTAATTTCCTGCACCTGCTAAGACCGCATAGACAATGGACACCCTTTGCCAACCCATGTGGACGGGCCACGTTTTGCTGGTAGAAATGTGGGTTGGCAATTTTGACAACTTTTTGAAAGGGTTTAAGATCCTTTTGTTAATAATATAACTTTAATCTTTCTGGCTTATCTCGTATTGTTATCCTTTATTTATCTTCTTATTTTCCAGTTTGTTTTAGAAACATATTTGTTAGAGTAACAAGAGTTGAGCAAACCATGTTTAATAAATTTAGGATATGATCCTTAGATCAAATATCCTGATACTGAAAATTTTTGAAGCAATCAATTTCAAGGAT
Source organism: Helianthus annuus (assembly GCF_002127325.2). Classification (NCBI taxonomy): domain Eukaryota; kingdom Viridiplantae; phylum Streptophyta; class Magnoliopsida; order Asterales; family Asteraceae; genus Helianthus; species Helianthus annuus. Next base: position 6,824,036 of record NC_035449.2, read on the forward strand.
CATAGGTTTAGTTGTCAAAGTGTAAGGGTTGTTTAGTATAATCAAAATAGTCAAGGATCATACCTGAGGATCCAAGTTAGGATCCTAACCTTTGATCAAGATAACCATAAGTGAAATTTTAACGGATAACAAGGATTAAGGATCCTTATTTGTTTAGCTTCGAGAACCTGAAAAATGGAACATAACTTGGGACTAAGCCAATGTAAAAGATAAATTAGTAGCTGGGGACATGCCCAAAGGATAACGGGGGATGATCCCAAAGGATCACTGGGGACAAGCCCAAAGGATAACTGGGGACAAGCCCAAAGGATAACTGGGGACAAGCCCAAAGGATCGTATGTAAACTGGAGTATGGCCCTTACTGGCGACTATCCAAACTTAGTGACATGAAAATGTCAAAACCTTAGCTAACGTGAAAACGTTAGAAACCTTATGAACGGATGTATGGTACGTCTACCATTATACGTAGGATCCTGGGTATAGCCAGTACGATGAGGTTGTCAGCCCCGGAAGTGGGTACTGGTCCCAAAGACGTGAACTATATCAGGATCATCGTGCGCTGCTGGCGGAAACTGGGGATAATCCCAAGGATAACTGGGGACAAGCCCAAGGATCTGCGTTGCTTTTGAAGATCTTTGACGATATGCTGTAGATACCTGAACTATCATAACTCAAATGGTTCGTGAGAAGAGGATGAAGGATACAGGATCCTTATCCTTTGGTAAAAAGTAAGGAAATGTAAATGTTTTAAGATAAGTGTTAGGGCTGGAATTTTATTATACATGATCCTTACACGTGATCCTAACCAATGATCCTTGTTTCTTTGGCAGACAGTGATCCTCAGCAGGACTTCAGGATCAGGATCATGGACCATTATAGGATCCTCATACTAACGGTCACCTCCGCTTAATGCAATGTTATTTTGCAGGAACATCTAGCAGGATACGCTCTTAGCATCATGATCAAGGGACGCGTCTTCACAATTATGGCAAGAGCCTAATCGGAGATAGACGTTGCACAGGATATGGAAACTTGGCTTGATTTATGGGCGGCAATTTAGGCTAGATTGTCTTTTATTTCTAAAGGGGTAATGAGCTGATAATTAGTCCTTTTACCTAAAATAGGTCACCTACACTTGTATAAATACCACTCTTCCTCATTTGGAAGAGGACACACGACATACAACACAACTCTCACACACTTAGACACTCAAAACAATAGTGATCCTTGTACTCAGCTCATTATCATCCGAAGTTGTAACTATATTTTTCTTATATTGAAGTTGGTGATCGGTAGTTGCCATCACCCGAGGTTTTTTATGCCGGAGATCATACATTGATCAAGGGCTTTTTCCTCGTATAAATCATTGTGTCTTTGCATCTTTATCACAGAAGTGATCCTTTACTTTCATAATTAACCAAGCATCATACCCCGTTTACATAAAGTTTGGTTACATTATCCTTGTGTGATTTTTGACCAAAACAGTTTGGCGCCCACCGTGGGGCGATTGGTGCTTCATTCATAAGAAAATCTTTTGTTCGAAATCATTTCGAAGAGTTACATGGCTTCATCGTTGAAGAACACGTCCACGGCGATGTCTGCAGTCACCTCATCACAGACCACTCTGCCTCCTCCACCGGCAGGATCTCAGAAAAATACTGAGAAGAGACCAACTCCTACTTCCTCTAAACCTCCATCTTCTTCTGCTATGAATTCTTCTATTCCCAGTACTAGTGATGTGTTTGCTTTAATTTTGCAGATGAAGGATCGTATGCAGCGGCAGGATGAGACTAATGACAGGATCCTCAGGGAAATTGGAGACCTCAAAAGACAAAAGAAAGCGGCAGAGGATCATTCCCCACTGATGCCCAAATCCTTGAGCTTCGAGACTCCAATGATCACTTCCCAGCCATCGGGGACCCCGGACGTACAAATCATAGGGGAGTCAAGAGGATTACATCTCAAGTCGGCAGCAATGACTCAGACATCAGGCTCACATTTTCAGCCAGCAGGATCCTATCCTCAGTATATGGGATCCTTCATGAATTCAGGAGTCTATCCTGGAACACAGCAACTTCAAGGATCCTATTTTGTCCCAGGATCATCCCAGGTTCAAGGATCCTCCTTTGTTCCAGGATCACTCCAGGTTCAAGGATCCTCCTTTGTTCCAGGATCGTCTCAGATACCAGGATCCTTCCCAATGCCAGGATCCCTAAGAAGTTTGCAAACAGGAAATCCGGATGTCCATCAAGGGGACTTCATTCTGATGCAGACCATAGCCTCCACTGGTCCCTCCATTGTCCCTGAATCCCAGCAACTTGGATTCACAACCACTGTTCCTAATTTGAACCCAATGGGAGGTAACACTTTAAATAATTATCTTGCCACTAACCATGGATTAATGCAGGATACAGGTGTCAATCATGCTATGGCCAGGGAATTACAGAAACTAAAGGACATGATCTCGAGTGTTCCGGGAGTAGTTAGACCTATACCTGAAATTGCAGATGGGAGCCATAAGGTATCTCGTTTTGCACCACCAATCTGTGATGCAGAGGTACCCAAAAGGTTCCATATCCCTACTATGAAGCTGTATGACGGTACAACGGATCCAGAGGAACACGTAGCACAATACAGGGAAAGGATGGAGATCAATCCTATCCCAGAAAAATTGAAGGAAGCATGCTTATGTAAAGGATTTGGATCCACTCTTACTGGATCAGCTCTTAAATGGCTACTAAGTCTTCCCCCTTACTCTATTACTTCATTTGCTAATTTAGTTAATTTATTCAACAACCAATTCTCTTGTAGTAGAAAATTTGAAAGATTAACCAGTGATTTATATAGGGTAACCCAAAGTCATAATGAATCATTAAGAGATTATATAACTAAATTTAGTAAAGAATCCTTGGACATTCCCAACTTGGATACTGTTTTGGTCAAAAATCACACAAGGATAATGTAACCAAACTTTATGTAAACGGGGTATGATGCTTGGTTAATTATGAAAGTAAAGGATCACTTCTGTGATAAAGATGCAAAGACACAATGATTTATACGAGGAAAAAGCCCTTGATCAATGTATGATCTCCGGCATAAAAAACCTCGGGTGATGGCAACTACCGATCACCAACTTCAATATAAGAAAAATATAGTTACAACTTCGGATGATAATGAGCTGAGTACAAGGATCACTATTGTTTCGAGTGTCTAAGTGTGTGAGAGTTGCGTTGTATGTCGTGTGTCCCCTTCCAAATGATGGAGAGTGGTATTTATACAAGTGTAGGTGACCTATTTTAGGTAAAAGGACTAATTATCAGCTCATTACCCCTTTAGAAATAAAAGACAATCTAGCCTAAATTGCCGCCCATAAATTAAGCCATGTTTCCATATCCTGTGCAATGTCTATCTCCGATTAAGCTCTTGCCATAATTGTGAAGACGCGTCCCTTGATCATGATGCTTAGAGCGTATCCTGCTAGATATTCCTGCAAAATAACATTGCATTAAGTGAAGGTGACCGTTAGCATGAGGATCCTTTGATGGTCCATGATCCTGATCCTGAAGTCCTGCTGAGGATCACTGTCTGCCAAAGAAACAAGGATCACTGGTTAGGATCACGTGTAAGGATCACCTATAATAAAAATCCAGCCCTAACAATTGCCCCCAAAATATAAGGAGTTTATTGTAAATTAACGAGTTGTATTTTGTTTTGATCTTATCTCCAACGGGCAACTCCGAATAACTAGCCGTTAATATCGAACTAGCCGTTGCGATCATTACGTCATAGATGTGACAATCCCTGCAGATCATGATTATAAATAGGAGATAGGGTGAGGATCAGTTTGTATTTAAATTCAGGATATACTCCCTTTATATTCTCCACCGAAGATTGATCAGGTATTCTCCTCTTTTCCTTTCTATATTCTCTTTGCTCTGTTTTTTGCTCCGTCTCTGTTTCTGTTCCGTCACAAACATGTTGCTCCGGAATTCTTCACACAAGGATTCCAAGAAGGATAGTCCCCTAAAAGGCCAGGGGATTATCAAGGATTCCCCTACGGAGCGATGTTGCTTTACTGACGTTCACGTAGACAGAATTCGTCATTGCTTTCCGGCGAATACTGTTTTCAAATCCTTCGTTCCTACAGCTTTAAGCGACTTTGTTTCAGATGTTTGGGTGGCTTTTCCTGCTGCCCCGTTCACCATAGGGTTTTCATATCCTTTTCCAGACTTTACCCAGTCTTTCTTTTCCTTAACCGGCATTTCTTACATCCAAGCTATGCCGATGATCTGGAGGGTTCTGTATACCTTCGAGAGGATCATCGAGCAGGAAGGGATTGATCTGGGGATGGCGGAGTTGGCTAATCTTTATGATCTCACCACATTTGGTTCTCACCGGTATTTGTTGAAACGGAAAGCCGGGGAGGATCATCCTGTCTTCAAGGTCACTAAGAACGATACAAACTGGAAGCGTCGCTTTTTCTTTGTTAGGAGGGATTCCATCCCAGATGGGAAGGATCTGCCCAAGGAATGGGCCACTCATGGTAGGATAGAGGATCCTCGAAGGATCATTATCAGCCCTGTCTCATATAATGAGGATCACTAATATCTCTTTTTATCTCTTGTGCAGTTATATCCATTGCTCATCTGAAATTAAGCCCTGCTGCAAAAGAGAGAGTCCTAGCTTTTAAAAAGCTTAATCCCGAAGTCAGAAGTTTCCAAGTCACCGTCCAAGATTCTCAAGAAGTATCCTCTGCATCTGCCACTATGTCAAGTAAGTATCCTTATAGAAAATAAATTATATGTAGGATTGTTTGATTAATAAAGCAACTTATCTTGTTTTTTGATTGTGTAGGTGCTGGAAAGTCTGCCAGGTCTGTCAAATCTGCTTCTAAATTTGGGATAGATGATCTCACCAACGTCAAATCTTCGAGGAAGAAGGCTCCTGCTGCCAGTCCTTCAGTTTCAGCCCCCAAGGCACCTATCCGGGGCAAGGGAAAAAAGAGGAAAACCTCTGAAGATCTCCAAGGATTTCCCCTCCTCCGTCAGCAATTCCTTGACTACGTGAATGAGGTAAGGATCACTGCCCCTGTTGGTTATCCGTTTCGAATATCCTGTTTGTGTATCCTGTTTCTTTGAGGATCATCCGGTTCTGAACTTACCTTATTTCCCTCTTTGCAGAAACTTGCCGAGATCGAGACCTATCTTGGCCATGTTGAGGATCAAGAGAGCCAGATTGCCGACCTTCAATAAATGGGCGTGCTTAAGGATCTCAAGATAGCAGATCTTGAGAAGGAACTCCGGGCCACAAAGGATGAGGCTGCTCAGAGGTTGATCGATATGGATAACGAGAAGCAGGAGATCACCCAAGATGCCAAGGTCTCCGCGGCAATTGCTATGTACAAGATACAACTTCAGATGGCTGAGGAGGCTCAGGATCCTACCTTTGACAAAAGCTCGTGGGACGTTGAAGGTTGGAAGGCAAGGCTGGCGGACCTGGAGGACGAGGATGAGGCTGAGGATATTCCCATGCTGGAAGGCGGTGATGCTGAAAAGGATCAGGGTGGAGAGGCTGGTGATGATGGAGCAGCGAAGGAGTAGGCTGCATGATTGGGCGATGATGGATATTGTTGACTAGGCCGGAGCCCAATTTTTTTAGGTTTAGTAATGGTTTTTTGTGGTTGTTGATGGTTTGTGAACAATTATGGTCTGTAATCTTCGAACAATAGTTTTTAGGGTTAAGGATCCTGGATCCTTTGAACAGTAGGTAGGATTGCAAAAGGTGGAGGGATCCTCTGTTTGGGGGATGAAGCCTTTGTGATCCTGCCGCTTTTAATTTCCTGCACAATGCTAAGACCGCATAGACAATGGACACCCGTTGCCAACCCATGTGGACGGGCCATGTTTTGCTGGTAGAAACGTGGGTTGGCAATTTTGACAACTTTTTGCAAGGGTTAAAGATCCTTTTGCTAATAATATAACCTTAATCTTTCTGGCTTATCCTGTGTTGTTATCCTTTGTTTATCTTTTTGGTTTCCAATTGTTTTAGAAATATATTTGTAACAATAATTAAGCAAACCATGTTCAAGAGATATAGGATATGATCCTGGATCAAATATCCTATAATCGAAAATTTTCAAGGAAGTTTATTTTAAGGATCATAGGTTCAGTTGTCAAGGTCTAAAGGTTTTTCAAATGAATAATGAAATTAAAAATAGTTAAAGATCATACCTGAGGATCCAAGTTAGGATCCTAACCTTTAATCGGGATAACCACAAGTAAAACTTTAATGGATGATAAGGATTAAGGATCCTTATTTGTTTAACTTCGAGAACCTGAAAGATGGAACATATCTTGGGACTAAGCCAATGTAAGAGATAAATTAGTAGCTGGGGACATGCCCAAAGGATAACTGAGAATGATCCTGGAGGATCACTGGGGACAAGCCCATAGGATAACTGGGGACAAGCCCAAAGGATAACTGGGGACAAGCCCAAAGGATCGTATGTAAACTGGAGTATGGCCCTTTCTGGCGACTATCCAAACTTAGTGACATGAAAATGTCAAAACCTTAGCTAACGTGAAAACGTTAGAAACCTTAGGAACGGATGTATGGTACGTCTACCATTATACGTAGGATCCTAAATATAGCCAGTACGATGAGGTTGTCAGCCCCGGAAGTGGGTACTGGTCCCAAAGACGTGAACTATATCAGGATCATCGTGCGCTGCTGGCGGAAACTGGGGATAATCCCAAGGATAACTGGGGTTGGACCCAAGGATCTGCGGTGCTTTTGAAGATCTTTGACGATATGCTGAAGATACCTGAACTATCATAACTCAAATGTTTCGTGAGTAGAGGATGAAGGATACATGATCCTTATCCTTAGGTAAAAAGTAAGAAAATACAATAGTTTCTAGGATAAGCATATTACCAGAGTAAGGATCACTGATATCACCGGGATCCTTTAAGGATACTTCAATGTAAGGATCACGTGCATGGAGGATCATGTTCACATGAAATATTTCTTTAAGTGAACAGCATTCCAGGCTCTTGGCAACAAATTTCCTTCCATGGTTAGCAACCTGTATGCCCCCTTTCCTGCTTCAGCTTCAATCAAGTAGGGACCTTCCCATTTTGGTGCTAACTTCCCGTCAGCAGGATTGATAGTGTTTTGAAATGCTTTTCTCAACACCATATCTCCGACTTGAAATTTCCTTAATCTGACATTTTTGTTGTAGGCACCAGCCATTCTTTGTTGGTAGCTTGCCATCCTTATCCTAGCTAGATCCCTGATTTCTTCAATAGTATCCAAATCCTGAGCTAGAATTGTAGCATTTTCTTCAGGATCACGAGCACTTGTTCTAGCAGTTGGGATCACCATTTCTGTTGGGATCACTGCCTCTGCACCAAATACTAAAGAGAAAGGTGTTTGACCAGTGGCATTCTTGGGAGTTGTTCTATCAGCCCATAGCACATAAGGTAACTCCTCTGCCCATTTCCCCTTCTTGGATCCTAGCTTCTTCTTCAGATTGTTGATGATGATCTTGTTGGATGATTCTGCTTGACCATTGGCTTGTGGATGAACTGGTGTTGATGTTATCATCTTGATTCCCCAATTGTCACAAAAGTTAGTGGTTCTGCTTCCAATGAATTGGGAGCCATTATCACATACAATTTCAGAGGGAATGCCAAATCTAGTTATAATATTTCTTTTGATGAAGGATATGACTTCCTTTTCTCTGACTTGGGCGAAGGCTTCAGCTTCTATCCACTTAGAAAAATAGTCAGTCATGGCAAGCATAAATACTTTTCCACCAGGGGCTTTAGGAAGCTTGCCCACTATATCCATTCCCCATCTCATGAATGGCCAAGAGGATGGTATAGGGTGTAGCAGTTCAGCTGGTTGATGAAGGATATTGCTGTGTCTTTGACAAGGATCACATTTCCTAGCATATTCTACAGCATCCCTTTTCATGGTTGGCCAGTAGTATCCTGTTCTAAGGATCCTTGAGAATAATGCCCTGCCCCCAGTGTGGTTTCCACAATCTCCTTCATGGAAGTCTCTCAACACTTCTTCAATTTCAGGATCCTCAATACATCTTAAGTATGGTCCTGCAAGGGATCGTTTATATAGCACATTATTTAAGATTGTAAATTGAGATACCTTGATCCGGAAAGCTCTAGGATTTTCTCCCACTGGAATCTCTCCGTTTTGCAAGTATTTCATGATTGGTGAGACCCATGATCCTGAATAAGATTGAGCTTCTTCACTAGGGATTATTGCAGTATCCTCTTCTATTTCCATGGCCACTTGATTTTCAATAGCAGGAGCCAGGATATGGGTGATAGGGATACTTATGTCTCCTGGAATTTTTAAGGATGATCCTAAGTTGGCCAATGCATCAGCTTCCGTGTTATCCTCCCTTGGTACCCGTGTTAAGCTGAAAGAAACAAAAGAGAGTGCCAATTCTTTGACTATCTCTAAATATTTGGTTAGTTTTTCACCTTTAACAGCATAGGATCCATTAAAGTGATTGGTGATTAATAATGAGTCTACATATATTTTAAGATATTTTACCCCCATATCCTTAGCAATTTGCAAGCCAGCAATCAAGGCTTCATACTCAGCCTCATTGTTAGTTGCTTGGAACTCACAGGCTATGGAGTGGGGTATTATGTCCCCCTGTGGCGATTTTAGTAGGATCCCGAGCCCTGTGCCCTTGACATTTGAGGATCCGTCAGTGTGTAATATCCAAGGATCCTTGGTTTCATCCAGCTGCTGGACCTCCAATTCTGCTTCTTTTTGTAGATCACTACTGAAATCAGCCACAAAGTCGGCTAAGGCTTGTGATTTAATGGCTGTTCTTGGTTCATATCTTATATCATGGGCACTAAGCTTCACTGCCCACTTAGCCATTCTCCCTAACATCTCCGGTTTCCTGAGGACATTCTTAATTGGAAAATTAGTTTTAACAACAATAGTATGGGTTTCAAAATAAAGCCTTAATTTAGTGGATGCCATGATTAATGCAAGAATAACTTTTTCGAGGTGTGAGTACCTGGATTCGGCATCAAGTAGACTTTTACTTACATAGTAGACAGGATATTGTGTACCTTCGTGATCCTTGACAAGGACAGCACTTACAGCGGTTGAGGATACCGCCAGGTATAAGGATAACACATCTCCTTTTTCGGGCTTTGATAATGCTGGTGCTGAGGACATATATTCTTTAAGGGCTTGTAAAGCATTCTCATGTTTCTTAGTCCATTCAAATTTCTTGTTCTTCCTTAGGATATCGTAAAATTCTTTGCATTTTTCTGAGGATTTTGATATGAACCTGTTCAGAGCTGCTATCCTGCCTGTTAGCCTTTGCACATCCTTAGCATTGGCAGGGGACTTGATGTTTACTAATGCTTTGATTTGCTCCGGACTTGCCTCAATGCCCCTCTGAGTTACCATATATCCTAGGAATTTTCCTGCCTTAACACCAAAGTGGCACTTTGAAGGATTGAGCTTCATGTTATAATTATCAAGGATATCAAATGCTTCCTCCAAATCCCTTAGGTGATCCTCAGCTTTCTTCGATTTGACTACCATATCATCTATGTATACTTCCATAGTTTGTCCAATTTGATCTTTGAACATCATATTCACCAGCCTTTGGTATGTTGCACCTGCATTTCTTAATCCAAAAGGCATGGCAATATAACAATACAAACCTGTTGGGGTCATGAAGGCTGTATCCTCTTGGTCAGATGGTTCCATCTGAATTTGTTGGAATCCAGATGATGCATCCATGAAGGTTAACAGTTCATGCCCCGCTGTTGCATCCACCATGGAGTCAATGTGGGGTAATGGGAAAGGATCCTTGGGACATGCCTTATTTAAATCAGTGAAATCGACACATACCCTCCACTTTCCGTTTTTCTTTTGTACAACAACCACATTGGCTAACCATTTTGGATACTTTACCTCTCTGATCATACCTGCTCGAAGTAGTCTCTCTACTTCTTCCTGGATAATAGCATTCCTTTCTGGTGCAAATTTCCTCCTTTTTTGATGGATTGGTTTGATAGACCTGTCAATGCCAAGTTTGTGAGTAATAATATCCTTAGATATACCTGTCATATCTTCATGTTTCCAAGCAAAGGTGGATTTTCGTCTTTTGAGGAAGGATAGTAAATCTTCTTTCATTTTGCCAAGGATCCCTGACCCGATATAGATTTTTGACTCAGGATCACTAGGATCCAAAAGGATTTCGTCCACATCCTGTTCCCTTGCCTCCAAGACGTTCCTCGGAGGATACTGTAATTGCTATTGCTCCCTTGGCTTTGAGGTTGGCTTCATAGATGAGGTATAACAATCCTTAGCCTCCTGCTGATCACTGTCGATCTTGATTATCCCCCATGGGCTAGGGAGCTTCACACATTGATGGTAGGTGGATGGGACTGCTTTCATATCGTGTATCCAAGGCCTGCCAAGGATAACGTTGCAACAAGATAAACAGTCAATAACACAAAATTTCTGATAATTATGTAATCCTTCCACGTAGATTGGGAGTTTGATGTCCCCCAGAGTTTTCTTTGTTTCTCCACTGAATCCTACAAGCACGGAGGATCTTGGTGTGATGTCTGATTCTGGGATACCCATTTTCTTCAGAACATCAAGCTGGATAATGTTCACTGAGCTTCCTCCATCGATAAGGATCCTGCGGACAAAATGGTTAGAGATAAAGAGAGTAATGACTAAACTATCATGATGAGGATCCTGAATGTTAATGCGATCATCCTCATCAAATGTTATCGTCTTCCCTTCTGAAACACTTGATGTTCTAATAGGCCTCTCTCCATTATCCATTTTTGATTGTTTTGCATGTCTTTTGGCCGCCGAGAAGGATGTACCACAGATGTCTGATCCTCCGGAAATAAAGTTGATCACTTGTGCATTTGCCGGAGGTGCTGGAGCCTTCTCAGGGATCCTTTCAGGATCCTGAGTCCTTTGCTTTTTTCTTCCCAATAATTCTTTTAGGTGCCCCTTGCTTAACAGATATCCAATCTCTTTCCTTAAAGCTATGCATTCTTCAGTTAGATGCCCGAAATCCTCATGGTATGCACACCATTTTGACTTGTCTTTAGTCCCGGATGGTTTATCATTCTTCTTGGGCCACCTAGCTTTTTCACCTAGATTCTGCATTGCAAGGATCAGTTCATGATTATCAACAGAAAAACAATATTCTGAGATTGGAGGATATTCTTCATCATCCTCTTCCTGGTCAACAGCATGCACATTCTGATTTTCATTTCTATGGTAGGATTTGAATTTGTTGCTCTTGAAGGAGGATCCTTGCTTATCTTGTTTTGAGGATCCTACTTGTCTCTCCTGGATCCTCTTGTCATCCTCTAGCCGGATGAACCTGAGTGCTCGAGTTCTTACTTCATCTAGATTCATAGGCATGCTTCCTTCAACTTTTCTGGGATAGGATTGATCTCCATCCTCTCCCTGTATTGTGCTATATGCTCCTCTGGATCCGTTGTGCCATCATACAGCTTCATGGTAGGGATATGGAACCTTTTGGGTACCTCTGCATCACAAATTGGTGGTGCAAAGCGAGATACCTTGTGGCTTCCATCTGCAATCTCTGGGATAGGCTTGACTACCCCTGGAACACTTGAGATCATATCTTTTAGCTTCTGCAACTCCCTGGCCATAGCATGATTGGTACCTGTATCCTGCATGAATCCATGGTTAGTGGTAGGATAATTATTTAAAGTGTTACCTCCCATTGGGTTCAAGTTAGGGAACCCATATTGCTGGGATTCTGGAACAACGGAGGGACCAGTGGAAGCAATGGTCTGCATTGGAATGAAGTCCCCTTGATGGACATCTAGACTTCCTGTTTGCAAACTTTTTAGGGATCCTGGTATCTGGAAGGATCCTGGTGTCTGGGATGATCCTGGAACGAAGGAGGATCCTTGAACCTGGGATGATCCTGGAACAAAGGAGGATCCTTGGCCCTGGAATGATCCTGGAACAAAGTAGGATCCTTGAAACTGCTGTGCCCCCGGATAGGCTCCCGGATTCATGAAGGATCCTAAATGCTGGGGGTAGGATCCTGCCGGCTGGAAGTGTGAGCCTAATGCCGGAGTCATTGCTGTCGATCCGTGGTGCAATCCTCTTGATTCTCCCATGATTTGCACGTCTGGAATTCCTGATGGCTGAGAAGTAATCATTGGAGTATCAAAGCTCAAGGATTTGGGCATTAATGGAGAATGATCCTCTGCCGTTTTCTTCTGTCTTTTGAGATCTCCAATTTCCCTGAGGATCCTGTCATTAGTCTCATCCTGCCGCTGCATACGATCCTTCATCTGCAAAATCAAAGTAAATACATCACTAGTACTGGGAATATAAGAATTCATAGCAGAAGGAGATGGAGTTTTAGAAGTGGTAGGAGTTTGTCTCTTCTCAGCATTCTTCTGGGATCCTGCCGGTGGTGGAGGCAGAATGTTCTGGGACGAGGTGACTGCAGACATTGCCGTGGACATGTTTTTCAATGATGAAGCCATGTAATTCTTTGAAATGATTTCGAACAAAGAGGTTTTCTTATGAATGAAGCACCAATTGCCCCATGGTGGGCGCCAAACTGTTTTGGTCAAAAATCACACAAGGATAATGTAACCAAACTTTATGTAAACGGGGTATGATGCTTGGTTAATTATGAAAGTAAAGGATCACTTCTGTGATAAAGATGCAAAGACACAATGATTTATACGAGGAAAAAGCCCTTGATCAATGTATGATCTCCGGCATAAAAAACCTCGGGTGATGGCAACTACCGATCACCAACTTCAATATAAGAAAAATATAGTTACAACTTCGGATGATAATGAGCTGAGTACAAGGATCACTATTGTTTCGAGTGTCTAAGTGTGTGAGAGTTGCATTGTATGTCGTGTGTCCCCTTCCAAATGATGGAGAGTGGTATTTATACAAGTGTAGGTGACCTATTTTAGGTAAAAGGACTAATTATCAGCTCATTACCCCTTTAGAAATAAAAGACAATCTAGCCTAAATTGCCGCCCATAAATTAAGCCATGTTTCCATATCCTGTGCAATGTCTATCTCCGATTAAGCTCTTGCCATAATTGTGAAGACGCGTCCCTTGATCATGATGCTTAGAGCGTATCCTGCTAGATATTCCTGCAAAATAACATTGCATTAAGTGAAGGTGACCGTTAGCATGAGGATCCTTTGATGGTCCATGATCCTGATCCTGAAGTCCTGCTGAGGATCACTGTCTGCCAAAGAAACAAGGATCACTGGTTAGGATCACGTGTAAGGATCACCTATAATAAAAATCCAGCCCTAACAGATACGGCTACGGCTGTTGAAGCCTTCAAAATGGGACTGCTTAAGGATTCATTATTCTATGATGATCTTGTTATGACACCATGCAGGAACTTAGATGAAGTAAGAACTCGGGCACTCAGGTTCATCCGGCTAGAGGATGACAAGAGGATCCAGGAGAGACAAGTAGGATCTTCAAAACAAGATAAGCAAGGATCCTCCTTCAAGAGCAACAAATTCAAATCCTACCATAGAAATGAAAATAAGAATGTGCATGCTGTTGACCAGGAAGAGGATGATGAAGAATATCCTCCAATCTCAGAATATTGTTTTTCTGTTGATAATCATGAACTGATCCTTGCAATGCAGAACCTAGGGGAAAAAGCTAGGTGGCCCAGGAAGAATGATAAACCATCCGGGACTAAAGACAAGTCAAAATGGTGTGCATACCACGAGGATTTCAGGCATCTAAATGAAGATTGCATAGCCTTAAGAAAAGAAATTGGATACCTGCTAAGCAAGGGGCATCAAAAAGAATTGCTGGGGAGAAAAAAGCAAAGGACCGAGGATCCTGAAAGGATCCCCGAAAAAGCTCCAGCACCTCCGGCAAATGCACAAGTGATCAACTTTATATCCGGAGGATCAGACATCTGTGGTACATCCTTCTCGGCGGCCAAAAGACATGCAAAAGAATCAAAAATGGATAATGGAGAGAGGCCTATTAGAACATCAAGTGTTTCAGAAGGGAAGACGATAACATTTGATGAGGATGATCGCATTAACATTCAGGATCCTCATCATGATAGTTTAGTTATTACTCTCTTTATCTCTAACCATTTTGTCCGCAGGATCCTTATCGATGGAGGAAGCTCAGTGAACATTATCCAGCTTGATGTTCTGAAGAAAATGGGTATCCCAGAATCAGACATCACACCGAGATCCTCCGTGCTTGTAGGATTCAGTGGAGAAACGAAGAAAACTCTGGGGGACATCAAACTCCCAATCTACGTGGAAGGATTACATAATTATCAGAAATTTTGTGTTATTGACTGTTTATCTTGTTGCAACGTTATCCTTGGCAGGCCTTTACACGATATGAAAGCAGTCCCATCTACCTACCATCAATGTGTGAAGCTCCCTAGCCCATGGGGGATAATCAAGATCGACAGTGATCAGCAGGAGGCTAAGGATTGTTATACCTCATCTATGAAACCAACCTCGAAGCCAAGGGAGCAATAGCAATTACAGTATCCTCCGAGGAACGTCTTGGAGGCAAGGGAACAGGATGTGGACGAAACCCTTTTGGATCCTAGTGATCCTGAGTCAAAAATCTATATCGGGTCAGGGATCCTTGGCAAGATGAAAGAAGATTTACTATCCTTCCTCAAAAGACGAAAATCCACCTTTGCTTGGAAACATGAAGACATGACAGGTATATCTAAGGATATTATTACTCACAAACTTGGCATTGACAGGTCTATTAAACCAATCCATCAAAAAAGGAGGAAGTTTGCACCAGAAAGGAATGCCATTATCCAAGAAGAAGTAGAGAGACTACTTCGAGCAGGTATGATCAGAGAAGTAAAATATCCAAAATGGTTAGCCAATGTGGTTGTTGTCCAAAAGAAAAATGGAAAGTGGAGTGTATGTCTCGATTTCACTGATTTGAATAAAGCATGTCCCAAGGATCCTTTCCCATTACCCCACATTGACTCCATGGTGGATGCAACGGCGGGGCATGAACTATTGACCTTTATGGATGCATCATCTGGATTCCAACAAATTCAGATGGAACCATCTGACCAAGAGGATACAGCCTTTATGACCCCAACCGGTTTATATTGTTATATTGCCATGCCTTTTGGACTAAGAAATGCAGGTGCAACATATCAAAGGCTGGTAAATATGATGTTCAAAGATCAAATTGGAAAAACTATGGAGGTGTACATAGATGATATGGTGGTCAAGTCAAAGAAAGCTGAGGATCACCTAAGGGACTTGGAAGAAGCATTCGATATCCTTGATAATTACAACATGAAACTTAATCCTTCAAAATGCCATTTTGTTGTTAAGGCAGGAAAGTTCCTAGGATACATGGTAACTCAGAGGGGCATTGAAGCAAGCCCGGAACAAATCAAAGCATTAGTAAATATCAAATCTCCTGCCAATGCCAAGGATGTTCAAAGACTGACAGGCAGGATAGCAGCTCTGAACAGGTTCATATCGAAATCCTCAGAAAAATGCAAAGAATTTTACGATATCCTAAGGAAGAATAAGAAGTTTGAATGGACTGAGAAGCATGAGAACGCTTTACAAGCCCTTAAAGAATATATGTCCTCAGCACCAGCATTAGCAAAACCGGAAAAAGGAGATGTGTTATCCTTATACCTGGCGGTATCCTCAACCGCTGTAAGTGCTGTCCTTGTCAAGGATCACGAAGGTACACAATATCCTATCTACTATGTAAGTAAAAGTCTACTTGATGCCGAATCCAGGTACTCACACCTCGAAAAACTTATTCTTGCATTAATCATGGCATCCACTAAGTTAAGGCATTATTTTGAAACCCATACTATTGTTGTTAAAACTAATTTTCCAATTAAGAATTTCCTCAGGAAACCGGAGATGTCAGGGAGAATGGCTAAGTGGGCAGTGAAGCTTAGTGCCCATGATATAAGATATGAACCAAGAACAGCCATTAAATCACAAGCCTTAGCTGACTTTGTGGCTGATTTCAGTAGTGATCTACAAAAAGAAGCAGAATTGGAAGTCCAGCAGCTGGATGAAACCAAGGATCCTTGGATATTACACACTGACGGATCCTCAAATGTCAAGGGCACAGGGCTCGGGATCCTACTAAAATCGCCACAGGGGGACATAATACCCCACTCCATAGCCTGTGAATTCCAAGCAACTAACAATGAGGCTGAATATGAAGCCTTAATTGCTGGCTTGCAAATCGCTAAGGATATGGGGGTAAAATATCTCGAAGTATATGTAGACTCATTGTTGATCACTAATCACTTCAATGGGTCCTATGCTGTTAAAGGTGAAAAACTAACCAAGTATTTAGAGATAGTCAAAGAATTGGCACTCTCCTTTGTTTCTTTCAGCTTGACACAGGTACCAAGGGAGGAAAACACAGAGGCTGATGCATTGGCCAACCTAGGATCATCCTTGAAGATTCCAGAAGATATAAGTATCCCTATCATCCATATCCTGGCTCCTGCTATCAAAAATCAGGTGGCCATGGAAATAGAAGAGGATACTGCGATGATCCCTAGTGAAGAAGCTCAACCTTATTCAGGATCATGGATCTCACCAATCATGAGATACTTGCAACACGGGGAGATTCCGATGGAAGAAAATCCTAGAGCTTTCAGGATTAAGGTATCTCAGTTCACAATTTTGAATGATGTATTATATAAGCGATCTCTTGCAGGACCATATTTGAGATGTATTGAGGATCCTGAAATTGAAGAAGTATTGAAAGATTTCCACGAAGGAGATTGTGGAAACCACACTGGGGGCAGAGCATTGTTCTCGAGGATCCTTAGAACAGGATACTACTGGCCAACCATGAAAAGGGATGTTGTAGAGTATGCTAAGAAGTGTGATCCTTGCCAAAGACATAGCAATATCCTCCATCAGCCAACTGAATTTTTACACCCAATACCATCCTCTTGGCCATTCATGAGATGGGGAATGGATATAGTTGGCAAGCTTCCTAAAGCACCTGGTGGAAAAGTATTTATGCTTGCCATGACTGACTATTTTTCTAAGTGGATAGAAGCTGAAGCCTTCGCCCAAGTCAGAGAAAAGGAAGTCATATCCTTCATTAAAAGAAACATTATAACTAGATTTGGCATCCCCTCTGAAATTGTATGTGATAATGGCTCCCAATTCATTGGAAGCAGAACCACTAACTTTTGTGACAGTTGGGGAATCAAGATGATAACATCAACACCAGTTCATCCACAAGCCAATGGTCAAGCAGAATCATCCAACAAGATCATCATCAACAATCTGAAGAAGAAGCTAGGATCCAAGAAGGGGAAATGGGCAGAGGAGTTACCTTATGTGCTATGGGCTGATAGAACAACTCCCAAGAATGCCACTGGCCAAACACCTTTCTCTTTAGTATTTGGGGCAGAAGCAGTGATCCCAACAGAAATGGTGATCCCAACTGCTAGAACAAGTGCTCGTGATCCTGAAGAAAATGCTACAATTCTAGCTCAGGATTTGGATACTATTGAAGAAATCAGGGATCTAGCTAGGATAAGGATGGCAAGCTACCAACAAAGAATGGCTGGTGCCTACAACAAAAATGTCAGATTAAGGAAATTCCAAGTCGGAGATATGGTGTTGAGAAAAGCATTTCAAAATACTATCAATCCTGCTGACGGGAAGTGTTTTGGTCAAAAATCACACAAGGATAATGTAACCAAACTTTATGTAAACGGGGTATGATGCTTGGTTAGCTATGAAAGTAAAGGATCACTTCCGTGATAAAGATACAAAGACACAGTGATTTATACGAGGAAAAAGCCCTTGATCAATGTATGATCTCCGGCATAAAAAACCTCGGGTGATGGCAACTACCGATCACCAACTTCAATATAATAAAAATGTAGTTACAACTTCGGATGATAATGAGCTGAGTACAAGGATCACTGAGTGTCTAAGTGTTGAGAGTTGTGTCGTATGTTGTGTGTGTTCTTCCGAATGAGGAAGATGGGTATTTATACATGTGTAGGTAACTTATTTTAGGTAGATAGACCACTAATCAGCTCATTACCCCTTTAGAAATAAAGATAATCTAGCCTAAATTGCTGCCCTTAGATCAAGCCATGTTTCCATATCCGGCACAACGTTCATCTTCAATTCAGCTCTTGCCATATTTGTAAAAGCGCGTCCCTGGATCATGATATGTAGGGCATATCCTGCTAGATATTCCTGCAAAATAATATTGTAGTAATCGAAAATGACCGTTAGTACTAGGATCACCTCAATGTCCCGTGATCCTGATCCTGAGGTCCGGCTGAGGATCACTGCCTGCCAAAGAAATAAGGATCACTGGTTAGGATCACGTATAAGGATCATTCATAGTAAAAATCCAGCCCTAACAATTGCCCCCAAAATATAAGGAGTTAATTGTAAATAGATGAGTTATATTTTGTTTTGAGCTTATCTCTAACGGACGATCCCGGTTTACTAGCCGTTGTACATGGACTAGCCGTTAGGATATTTACGTCACTGATGTGACAATCCCTGCGGATCATCATTATAAATAGGAGATAGGGTTAGGATCATTTTGCATTTAAATTCGAAGTATCTTCCTTTATAATCGTCACCGAAGGCTTGATCAGGTATCATCTTCTTCTTTTTCTTCTTTGCTCTGTTCTTTCTTGCTTTTACCCTGTTTTCATCTCGAATATGCTTCTTCGGAATTCACCGCACAAAGGCTCTAAGAAGGATAGTCCCTTGAAAAGCCAGGGGATTATCAAAGATTCTCCTACGGAGAGATGCTGCTTTAGCGATATCCAAATAGACAAGATTCGCCATTGTTTCCCAGCGAATGTTGTTTTCAAACCCTTTGATCCTACTGCTCTGAGTGATTTTGTTTCGGACACTTGGGTGGCCTTTCCTGCTACTCCTTTCCTCATCGGGTATTCATATCCTTTTCCGACATTTACCCAATCTTTCTTTTCTCTTACCGGCATCTCATTTATCCAAGCTATGCCGATGATCTGGAGGGTTCTATATACCTTTGAGAGGATCATCGAGCAAGAAGGGATTGATTTGGGGATGTCAGAGTTAGCTGAGCTCTATGATCTCACCACCTTTGGTTCTCACCGGTACTTGTTGAAACGGAAATCTGGGGAGGATCACCCTATCTTCAAAGTTACCAAGAATGATAAAAACTGGAAACGTCGGTTTTTCTTTGTTAAGAGGGATTCCATCCCGGATGGGAAGGATCTGCCCGAGGAATGGGTCACTCATGGTAGGGTAGAGGATCCTTGAAGGATCACTATCAGTCCTGTCTCGTATGATGAGGATCACTGATATCTTTTCTTTTTTGTCTTTTTATGCAGCTATCTCCGTTGCTCATTTAGGCTTGACCCCTGCTGCCAAAGAGAGAGTGTTAGCTTTCAAGAAGCTTGATCCTGAAGTTCGAAGTTTCCAGGTTATTATCCAAGATTCTCAAGAGATATCCTCTGCATCTGCCACAATGTCAAGTAAGTATCCTCATAGAAAATAAGTTTTATGTGAAAGTATTTAATTTAACAAGGGAACTTATCTTGTTTTTGAATTGTGTAGGTGCCGGAAAGTCTGCCAGGTCTGTTAAATCTGCCTCCCTGTTTGGGATAAGTGACCTTGCCAATGTCACGTCTTCTAAGAAGAAGAAGGTTCCTGCTGCCAGCCCTTCAGTCTCAGCCCCTAAAGCACCTGCCCGAGGCAAAGGGAAAAAGAGGAAGGCTTCAGATGACCTTCAAGGATTTCCTCTTCTCCGTCAGCAATTCCTTGACTATTTTGATGAGGTTAGGATCACTGCCCCTGTTAATTGTCTTCGACAAGTCCGAGGATCACATGTGTCTGATGTTGCTTTTCTGTTGTTTTCTTTAGAAATTCTCCGAAATGGAGACTTACGTCAATCAGGTTGAGGATCAGGATCGTCAAATTGCTGACCTTCAACAGACGTGTGGGCTGAAGGATCTTAAGATTGCCGATCTTGAGAAGGAGATCCGGGCAGTCAAAGATGAGGCTGTTAAAGCGTTGATCAAGTTTGATTATGAGAAGCATGACATTACCCAAGACGCTAAGGTCTCTGCTGCGGTAACCATGTACAAGATACAACTGCAGATGGCTACGGAGGCTCAGGATCCTTCCTTTGACAGGAGCACATGGGATGTTGAAGGTTGGAAGGCGAGGCTAGCAGAGTTGGAAGATGACGATGATGCTGAGGATATCCCAATGCTGGAGGGAGGTGATGCTGGCAAGGATTAAGGTGAAGATGCTGGTGGAGATGGAGCAGCGGAGAAGTAAGCTGCATGATTGGGCGATGATGGATATTGTTGACTAGGCCGGAGCCCAATTTTTTAGGTTTTTTGGTAGTGGTTTGTGGTTTGTGAACAATTATGGTCTGTAATCTCTGAACAGTAGTTTCTTTAGGGTTAAGGATCCTGGATCCTTTGAACAATAGGTAGGATTACACACGGGGGAGGGATCCTCTGTTTGGGGGATGAAGCCGTTGTGATCCTGCCGCCTTTTAATTTCCCTGCAATACTTTTGAACCTATTATCATGGACACCCTTTACCTACCCCAGCGGACGGGCCACGTATTGCTGGTAGATGCTTTGGGTAGGTAATTTTGACAACTTTTTGAAAGGGTTAAAGATCCTTTTGTTTAATAAAATCCTAAACTTTTGTCGCTTATCTTGTGTTGTTATCCTTTTTGATTTTCAATTGTTTTGACACATGTTTGTTTGAAAAGTTTGAGCAAATTATGTTTAAGAAATTTAGGATATGATCCTGGATCAAATATCCTATAATCGAAAGTTTCCACGATAGTTTATTTTAAGGATCATAGGTTCAGTTGTCAAGGTCTAAAGGTTATTCAAATGAATAATGAAATTAAAAGTAGTTAAGGATCATACCTGAGGATCCAAGTTTGGATCCTAACCTTTAATTGGAACAACCGTAGGTAAAACTTTAGTGGATAATAAGGATTAAGGATCCTTAATCGTTTAACTTCGAAAACCTGAAAAAATGGAGTATAACTTGGGACTAAGCCAATATAAAAGATAAGTTAGTAACTGGGGACAAGCCCAAAGGATAACTGAGAATGATCCCGGAGGATCACTGGGGACAAGCCCAAAGGATAACTGGGGATGATCCCGGAGGATCACTGGGGACAAGCCCAAAGGATAACTGGTGATGATCCCGGAGGATCACTGGGGACAAGCCCAAAGGATAACTGGTGATGATCCCGGAGGATCACTGGGGACAAGCCCAAAGGATAACTGGGGACAAGCCCAAAGGATCGTATGTAAACTGGAGTATGGCCCTTTCTGGCAACTATCCAAACTTAGTGACATGAAAATGTCAAAACCTTAGCTAACGTGAAAACGTTAGAAACCTTAGGAACGGATGTATGGTGCGTCCACCATTATACGTAGGATCCCAAGTATAGCCAGTACGATGAGGTCGCCAGCCCCGAAAATGGGTACTGATCCCAAAGACGTGAACTATATCAGGATCATCGTGCGCTGCTGGCGGAAACTGGGGATAATCCCAAGGATAACTGGGGTTGGACCCGAGGATCTGTGATGCTTTTGAAGATCTTTGATGATATGCTGAAGATACCTGAACTATCATAACTCAAATGGTTTGTGAGTAGAGGATGAAGGATACATGATCCTTATCCTTAGGCAAAAAGTAAGAAAATGCAATAGTTTTAGGATAAGCATATTACCTGTGTAAGGATCAACGATATCTCCAGGATCCTTCAAGGATACTTCAATGTAAGGATCACATGCAGGAAGGATCATGTTCACATGAAATATTTCTTTAAGTGAACAGCATTCCAGGCTCTTGGTAACAAGTTTCCTTCCATGGTTAGCAACCTGTATGCCCCCTTTCCTGCTTCAGCTTCAATCAAGTAGGGACCTTCCCATTTTGGTGCTAGCTTCCCGTCAGCAGGATTGATGGTGTTTTGAAATGCTTTTCTCAACACCATATCTCCGACTTGGAACTTCCTTATCCTGACATTCTTGTTGTAGGCACCAGCCATCCTTTGTTGGTAGCTTGCCATTCTTATCCTAGCTAGATCCCTGTTTTCCTCAATAGTATCCAAATCCTGAGCTAGGGTTGTAGCATTTTCTTCAGGATCACGAGCACTTGTTCTAGCAGTTGGGATCACCATCTCTGTTGGGATCACTGCTTCTGCCCCAAATACTAAAGAGAAAGGTGTTTGGCCAGTGGCATTCTTGGGAGTTGTCCTATCAGCCCATAGCACATAAGGTAACTCCTCTGCCCATTTTCCTTTCTTGGATCCTAGCTTCTTCTTCAGATTGTTGATGATGATCTTGTTGGATGATTCTGCTTGACCATTGGCTTGTGGATGAACTGGTGTTGATGTTATCATCTTGATTCCCCAACTGTCACAAAAGTTAGTGGTTCTCCTTCCAATGAATTGAGAACCATTATCACATATAATTTCAGAGGGGATGCCAAATCTGGTTATAATGTTTCTTTTAATGAAGGATATGACTTCCTTTTCTCTGACTTGAGCGAAGGCTTCAGCTTCTATCCACTTGGAAAAATAGTCAGTCATGGCAAGCATAAATACTTTTCCACCAGGTGCTTTAGGGAGCTTGCCAACTATATCCATTCCCCATCTCATGAATGGCCAAGAGGATGGTATGGGGTGTAGTAATTCAGCTGGTTGGTGAAGGATATTGCTATGTCTTTGGCAAGGATCACATTTCTTAGCATACTCTACAGCATCCCTTTTCATGGTTGGCCAGTAGTATCCTGTTCTAAGGATCCTTGAGAATAATGCCCTGCCCCCAGTGTGGTTTCCACAATCTCCTTCATGGAAATCCTTCAACACCTCTTCAATTTCAGGATCCTCGATACATCTCAAATATGGTCCTGCAAGAGATCGCTTATATAATACATTATTCAGAATTGTGAATTGAGATACCTTAATCCTGAAAGCTCTAGGATTTTCTCCCATCGGGATCTCCCCGTGTTGCAAATATCCCATGATCGGTGAGATCCATGATCCTGAATTAGGTTGGGCTTCTTCACTAGGGATCATTGCAGTAGCCTCTTCTATTTCCATGGCCACCTGTTTTTCAATAGCAGGAGCCAGGATATGGATGATAGGGATACTTATATCTTCTGGAATCTTCAAAGATGATCCTAGGTTGGCCAATGCGTCAGCTTCCGTGTTATCCTCCCTTGGTACCTGTGTTAAGCTAAAAGAAACAAAAGAGAGTGCCAATTCTTTGACTATCTCTAAATATTTGGTTAGTTTTTCACCTTTAACAGCATAGGATCCATTAAAGTGATTGGTGATCAATAATGAATCTACATATACTTCGAGATACTTTACCCCCATATCCTTAGCAATTTGTAAGCCAGCAATTAAGGCTTCATACTCAGCCTCATTGTTAGTTGCCTGGAACTCACAAGCTATAGAGTGGGGTATTATGTCCCCCTGTGGCGATTTTAGTAGGATCCCTAGCCCTGTGCCTTTGATGTTTGAGGATCCGTCAGTGTGTAGGATCCAAGGATCCTTGGTCTCATCCAGCTGCTGGACCTCCAATTCTGCTTCCTTTTGTAGATCACTACTGAAATCAGCCACAAAGTCAGCTAGTGCTTGAGATTTAATGGCTGTTCTTGGTTCGTATCTTATATCATGGGCACTAAGCTTCACTGCCCACTTAGCCATTCTCCCTGACATATCCGGTTTCCTGAGGACATTCTTAATTGGAAAATTAGTTTTAACAATAATAGTATGAGTTTCAAAATAATGCCTTAACTTCGTGGATGCCATGATTAATGCAAGGATGAGTTTTTCGAGGTGTGAGTACCTGGATTCGGCATCAAGTAGACTTTTACTTACATAGTAGATAGGATATTGTGTACCTTCGTGATCCTTAACGAGGACAGCACTTACAGCGGTTGAGGATACCGCCAGATATAAGGATAACACATCTCCTTTTTCCGGTTTTGCTAATGCTGGTGCTGAGGACATATACTCTTTTAGGGCTTGTAAAGCATTTTCATGCTTCTCAGTCCATTCGAACTTCTTATTCTTCCTTAGGATATCGTAGAATTCTTTGCACTTTTCTGAGGATTTCGATATGAACCTGTTCAAAGCTGCTATCCTGCCTGTTAGTCTTTGAACATCCTTGGCATTGGCAGGAGACTTGATATTTATTAATGCTTTGATTTGTTCCGGGCTTGCTTCAATGCCCCTCTGGGTTACCATGTATCCTAAGAACTTTCCTGCCTTAACACCAAAATGGCATTTTGAAGGATTAAGTTTCATGTTGTAACTATCAAGGATATCGAATGCTTCTTCCATGTCCCTTAGGTGATCCTCAGCTTTCTTTGACTTGACCACCATATCATCTATGTACACCTCCATAGTTTTTCCAATTTGATCTTTGAACATCATATTTACCAGCCTTTGATAGGTTGCACCTGCATTTCTTAGTCCAAAAGGCATGGCAATATAACAATATAAACCGGTTGGGGTCATAAAGGCTGTATCCTCTTGGTCAGATGGTTCCATCTGGATTTGTTGGAATCCAGATGATGCATCCATAAAAGTTAACAGTTCATGCCCCGCTGTTGCATCCACCATGGAGTCAATGTGGGGTAATGGGAAAGGATCCTTGGGACATGCCTTATTCAAATCGGTGAAATCGACACATACCCTCCACTTTCCGTTTTTCTTTTGGACAACAACCACATTGGCTAACCATTTAGGATACTTTACCTCTCTGATCATACCTGCTCGAAGTAGTCTCTCTACTTCTTCTTGGATAATGGCATTCCTTTCTGGTGCAAACTTCCTCCTTTTTTGATGGATTGGCTTGATAGACCTGTCAATGCCAAGTTTGTGAGTAATAATATCCTTAGATATACCTGTCATATCTTCATGTTTCCAAGCAAAGGTAGATTTTCTTCTTTTGAGGAAGGATATCATGTCTTCTTTCATCTTGCCAAGGATCCCTGATCCGATATAGATTTTTGATTCAGGATCACTAGGGTCCAAGAGGATTTCATCTACATCTTGTTCCCTTGCCTCCAAGACGTTCCTCGGAGGATACTGTAATTGCTATTGCTCCCTTGGCTTCGAGGTTGGCTTCATGGATGAGGTATAGCAATCCTTAGCTTCCTGCTGGTCACTGTCGATCTTGATTATCCCCCATGGGCTAGGGAGCTTCACACATTGATGGTAGGTAGATGGAACTGCTTTCATGTCATGTATCCAAGGCCTGCCAAGGATAACGTTGCAACAAGATAAACAGTCAATAACACAAAATTTTTGGTAATTATGTAATCCTTCCACGTAGATTGGGAGTTTGATGTCCCGCAGAGTTTTCTTCGTTTCTCCACTGAATCCTACAAGCACGGAGGATCTTGGTGTGATGTCTGATTCTGGGATTCCCATCTTCTTCAAGACATCAAGCTGGATTATGTTCACTGAGCTCCCTCCATCGATAAGGATCCTGCGGACAAAATGGTTAGAGATAAAGAGAGTGATAACTAAACTATCATGATGAGGATCCTGGATGTTGATGCGATCATCCTCATCAAATGTTATCATCTTTCCTTCTGAGACGCTTGAGGTTCTAATAGGCCTTTCTCCATTATCCATTTTTGATTCTTTTGCATGTCTTTTGGCCGCTGAGAAGGATGTTCCACAAATGTCTGATCCTCCGGATATGAAGTTAATCACTTGTGCATTTGCCGGAGGTGCTGGAGCCTTTTCAGGGATCCTTTCAGGATCCTGGGTCCTTTGCTTTTTTCTTCCCAACAATTCCTTTAGATGCCCCTTGCTTAGCAGGTATCCAATTTCTTTTCTTAAGGCTATGCAATCTTCAGTTAGATGGCCGAAATCCTCATGGTATGCACACCATTTGGACTTGTCTTTAGTCCCGGATGGTTTATCATTCTTCCTGGGCCACCTAGCCTTTTCACCTAGATTCTGCATTGCAAGGATTAGTTCGTGATTGTCAACGGAAAAACAATATTCTGAGATTGGAGGATATTCTTCATCATCCTCTTCTTGGTCGACAGCCTGCACATTCTTGTTCTCGTTTCTATGGTAGGATTTGAACTTGTTGTTTTTGAAGGAGGATCCTTGCTTATCTTGTTTTGAGGATCCTACTTGTCTCTCCTGGATCCTCTTGTCATCCTCTAGCCGGATAAACCTGAGTGCTCGAGTTCTTACTTCATCTAAATTCCTGCAAGGTGTCATAACAAGATCATCATAGAATAATGAATCCTTAAGAAGTCCCATTTTGAAGGCTTCAACAGCCGTAGCCATATCCAAGTTGGGAATATCCAAGGATTCTTTACTAAATTTAGTTATATAATCCCTTAATGATTCGTTATTATTTTGAGTTATCCTGTACAAATCACTAGTTAATTTTTCAAATTTTCTACTACAAGAGAATTGGTTATTGAATAAATTAACTAAATTAGCAAATGAAGTAATAGAGTAAGGGGGAAGACTTAGCAGCCACTTAAGAGCTGATCCAGTTAGAGTGGATCCAAATCCTTTACATAGGCATGCTTCCTTTAACTTTTCTGGGATAGGATTGATTTCCATCCTTTCCCTGTATTGTGCTATATGCTCCTCTGGATCCGTCGTGCCATCATACAGCTTCATGGTAGGGATATGGAACCTTTTGGGCACCTCTGCATCACAAATTGGTGGTGCAAAGCGTGATACCTTGTGGCTTCCATCTGCAATCTCTGGGATAGGCTTGACTACCCCTGGAACACTTGAGATCATGTCCTTTAGTTTCTGTAATTCCCTGGCCATAGCGTGATTGGTACCTGTATCCTGCATGAATCCATGGTTAGTGGTAGGATAATTATTTAAAGTGTTACCTCCCATTGGGTTCAAGTTAGGGAATCCGTATTGCTGGGATTCTGGAATAACGGAGGGACCAGTGGAAGCAATGGTCTGCATTGGAATGAAGTCCCCTTGATGGACATCTAGATTCCCTGCTTGCAAACTTTTTAGGGATCCTGGCATCTGTAAGGATCCTGGTATCTGGGATGATCCTGGAACGAAGGAGGATCCTTGGCCCTGGAACGATCCTGGAATAAAGTAGGATCCTTGAAACTGCTGTGCCCCCGGATAGGCTCCCGGATTCATGAAGGATCCCATATACTGAGGATAGGATCCTGCTGGCTGAAAATACGAGCCCGATGTCTGAGTCATTGCTGCTGACTTGAGATGTAATCCTCTCGTCTCCCCTGTGATCTGTACGTCTGGGATCCCTGATGGCTGAGAGGTGACCATTGGAGTCTCAAAACTCAAGGATTTTGGCATCAGTGGGGAATGATCCTCTGCCGCTTTCTTTTGTCTTTTGAGATCTCCAATCTCCCTGAGGATCCTGTCATTAGTTTCATCCTGCCGCTGCATACGATCCTTCATCTGCAAAATTAAAGCAAACACATCACTAGTACTGGGAATAGAAGAATTCATAGCAGAAGAAGATGGAGGTTTAGAGAAAGAAGGGGTTGGTCTCTTCTCAGCATTTCTCTGGGATCCTGTCGGTGGAGGAGGTAGAGTGGTTTGTGCTGAGGTGACTGCAGACATCGCCGTGGAAGTGTTCTTCGATGATGAAGCCATGTAACTCTTTGAAATGATTTCGAACAAAAGATTTTCTTTATGAATGAAGCACCAATTGCCCCACGGTGGGCGCCAAACTGTTTTGGTCAAAAATCACACAAGGATAATGTAACCAAACTTTATGTAAACGGGGTATGATGCTTGGTTAGCTATGAAAGTAAAGGATCACTTCCGTGATAAAGATACAAAGACACAGTGATTTATACGAGGAAAAAGCCCTTGATCAATGTATGATCTCCGGCATAAAAAACCTCGGGTGATGGCAACTACCGATCACCAACTTCAATATAATAAAAATGTAGTTACAACTTCGGATGATAATGAGCTGAGTACAAGGATCACTGAGTGTCTAAGTGTTGAGAGTTGTGTCGTATGTTGTGTGTGTTCTTCCGAATGAGGAAGATGGGTATTTATACATGTGTAGGTAACTTATTTTAGGTAGATAGACCACTAATCAGCTCATTACCCCTTTAGAAATAAAGATAATCTAGCCTAAATTGCTGCCCTTAGATCAAGCCATGTTTCCATATCCGGCACAACGTTCATCTTCAATTCAGCTCTTGCCATATTTGTAAAAGCGCGTCCCTGGATCATGATATGTAGGGCATATCCTGCTAGATATTCCTGCAAAATAATATTGTAGTAATCGAAAATGACCGTTAGTACTAGGATCACCTCAATGTCCCGTGATCCTGATCCTGAGGTCCGGCTGAGGATCACTGCCTGCCAAAGAAATAAGGATCACTGGTTAGGATCACGTATAAGGATCATTCATAGTAAAAATCCAGCCCTAACAGGAAGTTAGCACCAAAATGGGAAGGTCCCTACTTGATTGAAGCTGAAGCAGGAAAGGGGGCATACAGGTTGCTAACCATGGAAGGAAACTTGTTGCCAAGAGCCTGGAATGCTGTTCACTTAAAGAAATATTTCATGTGAACATGATCCTTCATGCATGTGATCCTTACTCTGGTAATATGCTTATCCTAGAAACTATTGCATTTTCTTACTTTTTACCTAAGGATAAGGATCATGTATCCTTCATCCTCTACTCACGAAACATTTGAGTTATGATAGTTCAGGTATCTTCAGCATATCGTCAAAGATCTTCAAAAGCACCGCAGATCCTTGGGTCCAACCCCAGTTATCCTTGGGATTATCCCCAGTTTCCGCCAGCAGCGCACGATGATCCTGATATAGTTCACGTCTTTGGGACCAGTACCCACTTCCGGGGCTGACAACCTCATCGTACTGGCTATATTTAGGATCCTACGTATAATGGTAGACGTACCATACATCCGTTCCTAAGGTTTCTAACGTTTTCACGTTAGCTAAGGTTTTGACATTTTCATGTCACTAAGTTTGGATAGTCGCCAGAAAGGGCCATACTCCAGTTTACATACGATCCTTTGGGCTTGTCCCCAGTTATCCTTTGGGCTTGTCCCCAGTGATCCTCCGGGATCATTCTCAGTTATCCTATGGGCTTGTCCCCAGTGATCCTCCGGGATCATTCTCAGTTATCCTATGGGCTTGTCCCCAGTGATCCTCCGGGATCATTCTCAGTTACCCTTTGGGCGTGCCCCCAGTTACTAATTTATTTCTTACATTGGCTTAGTCCCAAGTTGTGCTTCGTTTTTCAGGATTGTCAAAGTTAGACCACATAAGGATCCTTAATCCTTATTATCCATCAAAATCTTATCTACGATTGTCTCGATTGAGGGTTAGGATCCTAACTTGGATCCTCAGGTATGATCCTTGACCATTTTGATTATACTCACTATCCTAACCGACCCTTACACTTTGACAACCAAACCTATGATCCTTGAATTAAAGTACTTTGAAAATTTTCAATATCAGGATATTTGATCTGGGATCATATCCTAAATTTGGATAACATATTTTCAACCCTTGTTACTTTAAATATACTACAAAAACAATCAAGAAACAAGAAGATAAGGATAACAACACGAGATAAGCCAGAAAAATTAAAGTTATATTATTAAACAAAAGGATCTTTAACCCTTTCAAAAAAGTTGTCAAAATTGCCAACCCACATTTCTACCAGCAAAACGTGGCCCGTCCACATGGGTTGGCAAAGGGTGTCCATTGTCTATGCGGTCTTAGCATTGTACAGGAAATTAAAAGCGGCAGGATCACAAAGGCTTCATCCCCCAAACAGAGGATCCCTCCACCTTTTGCAATCCTACCTACTGTTCAAAGGATCCAGGATCCTTAACCCTAAAAACTATTGTTCGAAGATTACAGACCATAATTGTTTCAAACACCACAAACTACTATCAAAATTTAAAAAAACTGGGCTCCGGCTATGTCTAGAAGTTTCCATCATCGCCCAATCTTGCAGCTCAAACCTTCGCTGCACCATCACCACCAGCTCCACTTGCCTCCCCCTGATCCTTACCAGCATCTCCACCTTCAAGCATAGGGATATCCTCAGCATCATCGTCATCCTCCAACTCTGCTAGCCTTGCCTTCCAGCCTTCAACATCCCATGTGCTCTTATCAAAGGAAGGATCCTGAGCCTCCGTAGCCATCTGCAGTTGTATCTTGTACATAGCTATCGCGGCAGAGACCTTAGCGTCCTGAGTAATGTCATGCTTCTCATAATCAAACTTGATCAATGCTTTGACAGCCTCATCCTTAACAGCCCGGATCTCCTTCTCAAGATCAGCGATCTTGAGATCCTTCAGCACACCCATCTGTTGAAGGTCGGCAATCTGGCGATCCTGATCTTCAACGTGGCTAACATAAGATTCTATTTCAGTAAGTTTCTGCAAAAACAACAGGATATGACGTCAGACACGGGTGATCCTCAAAAACCATCAGGATAACCAACAGGGGCAGTGATCCTAACCTCGTTGACAGAATCAAGAAACTGCTGGCGAATTAGGGGAAATCCTTGAAGATCCTCGGAAACCTTCCTCTTCTTTCCCTTACCCCTAATAGGTAATTTAGGGGCTGAAGCAGAAGGACTAGCAGCAGAAGTCTTCTTCTTCGAAGACTTGACGTTGGCAAGATCATCAATCCCAAACAAGGAGGCAGACTTGGCAGACTTAGCAGATTTCCCAGCACCTACACAATCAAAACAAGATAAGTCTCCTAACTTATTTAATATTTTTGCATAGAACTTACTTTTTGGTAAGGATACTTACTTGACATTGTGGCAGATGCGGAGGATACTTCTTGTGAATCTTGGATGGTGACTTGAAAACTTCTGACCTCAGGATCAAGCTTTTTAAAAGCTAACACTCTTTCTCTTGCAGCAGGGGTCAATTTTAGGTGAGCAACGGAAATAGCTGCACAAAAGACAAAGGAAAAAAGACATTAGTGATCTTCATCATATGAGACAGGACTGATAGTGATCCTTCGAGGATCCTCTACCCTACCATGAGTGGCCCACTCCTTGGGCAGATCATTCCCATTAGGGAGGGAATCCCTTCTCACAAAGAAGAAACGACGCTTCCAATTTGTGTCATTTTTGGTAACTTTCAAAACAGGGTGATCCTCCCCGGCCTTCCGTTTCAACAAATATCGATGAGAACCAAACGTGGTAAGATCATAAAGCGCGGCCAGCTCTGCCATCCCTAAATCAATCCCCTCCTGCTCGATGATCCTCTCGAAGGTATACAAGACCCTCCAGATCATCGGCATAGCTTGGATATAAGATATGTCGGTCAGAGAAAAGAAAGATTGGGTGAAGGCCGGAAAAGGATACGAATATCCTATGGTAAATGGAGTTGCAGGAAAGATCACCCAGGTGTCTGAAACAAAATCACTCAAAGCAGTGGATGTGAAGGATTTGAAAACAGTATCCGCCGGGAAGCAATGACGAATCCTATCTACATGAGCATCGGTAAAGCAACATCTCTCCGTAGGAGAATCCTTAATGATCCCTTGGCTTTTCAGGGGACTGCTCTTCTCGTGATCCTTATGGGGAGAGTTTCGGAGCAACATTCTCACAGCAGAAAAAAAGAGCAAGAGAAGGAAGAATGAAAAGAAAAGAGAATACCTGATCGATCTTCGGCAGCGATTATAAAGGGAAGATATCTCGAATTTAAATGCAGAGTGATCCCAACCCTATCTCCTATTTATAATCATGATTTGCAGGGATTGTCACATCTATGACGTAATGATCGCAACGGCTAGTTCGATATTAACGGCTAGTTATTCGGAGTTGCCCGTTGGAGATAAGATCAAAATACAACTCGTCAATTTACAATAAACTCCTTATATTTTGGGGGCAATTGTTAGGGCTGGAATTTTATTATACATGATCCTTACACGTGATCCTAACCAATGATCCTTGTTTCTTTGGCAGATAGTGATCCTCAGCAGGACTTCAGGATCAGGATCATGGACCATTATAGGATCCTCATACTAACGGTCACCTCCGCTTAATGCAATGTTATTTTGCAGGAACATCTAGCAGGATACGCTCTTAGCATCATGATCAAGGGACGCGTCTTCACAATTATGGCAAGAGCTTAATCGGAGATAGACGTTGCACAGGATATGGAAACTTGGCTTGATTTATGGGCGGCAATTTAGGCTAGATTGTCTTTTATTTCTAAAGGGGTAATGAGCTGATAATTAGTCCTTTTACCTAAAATAGGTCACCTACACTTGTATAAATACCACTCTTCCTCATTTGGAAGAGGACACACGACATACAACACAATTCTCACACACTTAGACACTTAAAACAATAGTGATCCTTGTACTCAGCTCATTATCATCCGAAGTTGTAACTATATTTTTCTTATATTGAAGTTGGTGATCGGTAGTTGCCATCACCCGAGGTTTTTTATGCCGGAGATCATACATTGATCAAGGGCTTTTTCCTCGTATAAATCATTGTGTCTTTGCATCTTTATCACAGAAGTGATCCTTTACTTTCATAATTAACCAAGCATCATACCCCGTTTACATAAAGTTTGGTTACATTATCCTTGTGTGATTTTTGACCAAAACAATAAGGACATTACCAGATTAAGGATCACTGACATCACCGGGATCCTTCGAGGATACTTCAATAAAAGGATCACATGCTTGAAGGATCATGTTCACATAAAGTATCTCTTTAAGTGAACAGCATTCCAGGCTCTTGGTAACAAGTTTTCTTCCATGGTTAGCAATCTGTATGCCCCCTTTCCTGCTTCAGCTTCAATCAAGTAAGGGCCTTCCCACTTTGGTGCTAACTTCCCGTCAGCAGGATTAATAGTGTTTTGGAATGCTTTTCTCAACACCATATCTCTGACTTGAAACTTCCTTATCCTAACATTTTTGTTGTAAGCACCAGCCATTCTTTGTTGGTAGCTTGCCATCCTTATCCTAGCCAGATCCCTGATTTCCTCAATAGTATCCAAATCCTGAGCCAGGATTGTAGCATTCTCTTCAGGATCACGAGCACTTGTTCTAGCAGTTGGGATCACCATCTCTGTTGGGATCACTGCTTCTGCCCCAAATACTAAAGAAAAAGGTGTTTGACCAGTGGCATTCTTGGGAGTTGTTCTATCAGCCCATAGCACATAAGGTAACTCCTCTGCCCATTTTCCCTTCTTGGATCCTAGCTTCTTCTTCAGATTGTTGATGATGATCTTGTTGGATGATTCTGCTTGGCCATTGGCTTGTGGATGAACTGGTGTTGATGTTATCATCTTGATTCCCCAACTGTCACAAAAGTTAGTAGTTCTGCTTCCAATGAATTGGGAACCATTATCACATACAATTTCAGAGGGAATGCCAAATCTAGTTATAATGTTTCTTTTAATAAAGGATATAACTTCTTTTTCTCTGACTTGAGCAAAAGCTTCAGCTTCTATCCACTTAGAGAAGTAGTCAGTCATGGCAAGCATAAATACTTTTCCACCAGGTGCTTTAGGGAGCTTGCCAACTATATCCATCCCCCATCTCATGAATGGCTAAGAGGATGGTATGGGGTGTAGCAATTCAGCTGGTTGATGAAGGATATTGCTGTGTCTTTGACAAGGATCACATTTCCTAGCATATTCTACAGCATCCCTTTTCATGGTTGGCCAGTAGTATCCTGTTCTAAGGATCCTTGAGAACAATGCCCTGCCCCCAGTGTGGTTTCCACAATCTCCTTCATGGAAGTCTCTCAACACTTCTTCAATTTCAGGATCCTCGATACATCTCAAATATGGTCCTGCAAGAGATCGTTTATATAGCACATTATTTAAGATTGTGAATTGAGATACCTTAATCCTGAAGGTTCTAGGATTTTCTCCCATCGGAATCTCCCCGTATTGCAAGTATCTTATGATTGGTGAGATCCATGATCCTGCATAAGATTGAGCTTCCTCACTAGGGATTACTGCAGTATCCTCTTCTATTTCCATGGCTACCTGATTTTCAATAGCAGGAGCCAGGATATGGATGATAGGGATACTTATATCTTCTGGAATCTTTAAGGATGATCCTAAGTTGGCCAATGCATCAGCTTCCGTGTTATCCTCCCTTGGTACCTGTGTTAAGCTGAAAGAGACAAAAGAGAGTGCCAATTCCTTGACTATCTCTAAATATTTGGTTAGTTTTTCACCTTTAACAGCATAGGATCCATTAAAGTGATTGGTGATCAATAATGAGTCTACATATACTTTAAGATACTTTACCCCCATATCCTTAGCAATTTGTAAGCCAGCAATTAAGGCTTCATATTCAGCCTCATTGTTAGTTGCTTGGAACTCACAGGCTATGGAGTGGGGTATTATGTCCCCCTGTGGCGATTTTAGTAGTATCCCGAGCCCTGTGCCCTTGACATTTGAGGATCCATCAGTGTGTAGTATCCAAGGATCCTTGGTCTCATCCAGCTGCTGGACTTCCAATTCTGCTTCTTTTTGTAGATCACTACTGAAATCAGCCACAAAGTCAGCTAATGCTTGGGATTTAATGGCTGTTCTTGGCCTATATCTTATATCATGGGCACTAAGCTTTACTGCCCACTTAGCCATTCTTCCTGACATCTCTGGTTTCCTGAGGACATTCTTAATTGGAAAGTTAGTTCTAACAACAATAGTATGGGTTTCAAAATAATGCCTTAACTTAGTTGATGCCATGATTAATGCAAGAATAAGTTTTTCGAGATGTGAGTACCTGGATTCGGCATCAAGTAAACTCTTACTTACATAGTAGATAGGATATTGTGTACCTTCATGATCCTTAACAAGGACAGCACTTACAGCGGTTGAGGATACCGCCAAATATAAGGATAACACATCTCCTTTTTCGGGCTTTGTTAATGCTGGTGCTGAGGACATATATTCTTTAAGGGCTTGTAAAGCATTCTCATGTTTCTCAGTCCATTCAAACTTCTTGTTCTTCGTTAGGATATCGTAAAATTCTTTACATTTTTCTGAGGATTTTGATATGAACCTGTTCAGAGCTGCTATCCTGCCTGTTAGCCTTTGCACATCCTTAGCATTGGCAGGGGACTTGATGTTCACTAGTGCTTTAATTTGCTCCGGACTTGCTTCAATGCCCCTCTGAGTTACCATATATCCTAGGAATTTACCTGCCTTAACGCCAAAGTGGCATTTTGAAAGATTAAGCTTCATGTTATAATTATCAAGGATATCAAATGCTTCTTCCAAATCCCTTAGGTGATCCTCAGCTTTCTTTGATTTGACTACCATATCATCTATGTATACTTCCATAGTTTGTCCAATTTGATCTTTGAACATCATATTCACCAGCCTTTGATATGTTGCACCTGCATTTCTTAATCCAAAAGGCATGGCAATATAACAATACAAACCTGTTGGGGTCATAAAGGCTGTATCCTCTTGGTCAGATGGTTCCATCTGAATTTGTTGGAATCCAGATGATGCATCCATAAAGGTCAACAGTTCATGCCCCCCTGTTGCATCCACCATGGAGTCAATGTGGGGTAATGGGAAAGGATCCTTGGGACATGCCTTATTCAGATCAGTGAAATCGACACATACCCTCCACTTTCCGTTTTTCTTTTGGACAACGACCACATTGGCTAACCATTTTGGATACTTTACCTCTCTGATCATACCTGCTCGAAGTAGTCTCTCTACTTCTTCTTGGATAATGGCATTCCTTTCTGGTACAAACTTCCTCCTTTTTTGATGGATTGGTTTGATAGACCTGTCATGCCAAGTTTGTGAGTAATAATATCCTTAGATATACCTGTCATATCTTCATGTTTCCAAGCAAAGGTAGATTTTCTTCTTTTGAGGAAGGATATTAAGTCTTCTTTCATCTTGCCAAGGATCCCTGATCCGATATAGATTTTTGATTCAGGATCACTAGGATCCAAGAGGATTTCGTCCACATCTTGTTCCCTTGCCTCCAAGACATTCCTCGGAGGATACTGTAATTGCTATTGCTCCCTTGGCTTCGAGGTTGGTTTCATGGATGAGGTATAACAATCCTTAGCCTCCTGCTGATCACTGTCGATCTTGATTATTCCCCATGGGCTAGGGAGCTTCACACATTGATGGTAGGTGGATGGGACTGCTTTCATATCATGTATCCAAGGCCTGCCAAGGATAACATTGCAACAAGATAAAGAGTCAATAACACAAAATTTCTGATAATTATGTAATCCTTCCACGTAGATTGGGAGTTTGATGTCCCCCAGAGTTTTCTTCGTTTCTCCACTGAATCCTACAAGCACGGAGGATCTTGGTGTGATGTCTGATTCTGGAATACCCATTTTCTTCAGAACATCAAGCTGGATAATGTTCACTGAGCTTCCTCCATCGATAAGGATCCTGCGGACAAAATGGTTAGAGATAAAGAGAGTAATAACTAAACTATCATGATGAGGATCCTGAATGTTAATGCGATCATCCTCATCAAACGTTATCATCTTCCCTTCTGAGACACTTGATGTTCTAATAGGTCTTTCTCCATTATCCATTTTTGACTCCTTTGCATGCCTTTTGGCCGCCGAGAAAGATGTACCACAGATGTCTGATCCTCCGAAAATAAAGTTGATCACTTGTGCATTTGCCGGAGGTGCTGGAGCCTTTTCAGGGATCCTTTCAGGATCCTGAGTCCTTTGCTTTTTTCTTCCCAACAATTCTTTCAGGTGCCCCTTGCTTAACAGATACCCAATCTCTTTTCTTAAAGCTATGCATTCTTCAGTTAGATGCCCGAAATCCTTATGGTATGCACACCATTTTGACTTGTCTTTAGTCCCGGATGGTTTATCATTCTTCCTGGGCCACCTAGCTTTTTCACCTAGATTCTGCATTGCAAGGATTAGTTCATGATTATCAACGGAAAAACAATATTCTGAGATTGGAGGATAATCTTCATCATCCTCTTCTTGGTCAACAACATGCACATTCTGGTTCTCATTTCTATGGTAGGATTTGAATTTGTTGTTCTTGAAGGAGGATCCTTGCTTCTCCTGTTTTGAGGATCCTACTTGTCTCTCCTGGATCCTCTTGTCATCCTCTAGCCGGATGAACCTGAGTGCCCGAGTTCTTACTTCATCTAGATTCCTGCATGGTGTCATAACAAGATCATCATAGAATAATGAATCGTTAAGCAGTCCCATTTTGAAGGCTTCAACAGCCGTAGCCATATCCAAGTTGGGAATGTCCAAGGATTCTTTACTAAATTTAGTTATATAATCCCTTAATGATTCATTATGACTTTGAGTTACCCTATATAAATCACTG
This sequence comes from Helianthus annuus, assembly GCF_002127325.2. Lineage (NCBI taxonomy): Eukaryota > Viridiplantae > Streptophyta > Magnoliopsida > Asterales > Asteraceae > Helianthus > Helianthus annuus. The sequence continues at coordinate 6,861,473 of NC_035449.2, forward strand.
GTTAATCTTTCAAATTTTCTACTATAAGAGAATTGGTTATTGAATAAATTAACTAAATTAGCAAATGAAGTAATAGAGTAAGGGGGAAGACTTAGCAGCCATTTAAGAGCTGATCCAGTAAGAGTGGATCCAAATCCTTTACATAGGCATGCTTCCTTTAGCTTTTCCGGGATTGGATTGATCTCCATCCTTTCCCTGTATTGTGCTATGTGCTCCTCAGGATCCGTTGTACCATCATACAGCTTCATAGTAGGGATATGGAACCTTTTGGGTACCTCTGCATCACAAATTGGTGGTGCAAAGCGAGATACCTTATGGCTTCCATCTGCGATCTCTGGGATAGGCTTGACTACCCCTGGAACACTTGAGATCATATCTTTTAGCTTCTGCAACTCCCTGGCCATAGCATGATTGATACCTGTATCCTGCATGAATCCATGGTTAGTGGTAAGATAATTATTTAAAGTGTTACCTCCTATTGGGTTCAAGTTAGTGAATCCATATTGCTGGGATTCTGGAATAACGGAGGGACCAGTGGAAGCAATGGTCTGCATTGGAATGAAGTCCCCTTGATGGACATCTAGACTTCCTGTTTGCAAACTCTTTAGGGATCCTGGCATCTAGGAGGATCCTGGTATCTGGAAGGATCCTGGTATCTGAGATGATCCTGGAACGAAGGAGGATCCTTGAACCTGGGATGATCCTGGAACAAAGTAGGATCCTTGAAACTGCTGCGCTCCCGGGTAGGCTCCTGATTTCATGAAGGATCCCATATGCTGGGGATAGGATCCTGCCGGCTGAAAGTGTGAGCCTGATGTCTGAGTCATTGCTGTTGATCCGAGGTGCAATCCTCTTGATTCTCCCATAATTTGCACGTCTGGAATTTCCGATGGCTGAGAAGTGATCATTGGAGTATCAAAGCTCAAGGATTTGGGCATCAGTGGGGAATGATCCTCTGCCGTTCTCCTTTGTCTTTTGAGATCTCCAATTTCCCTGACGATCCTTTCATTAGTTTCATCCTGCCGCTGCATACGATCCTTCATCTGCAAAATCAAAGTAAATACATCACTAGTACTGGGAATATAAGAATTCATAGCAGAAGAAGATGGAGGTTTAGAGTTAGTAGGAGTTTGTCTCTTCTCAGCATTCTTCTGGGATCCTGCCGGTGGAGGAGGCAGAGTGTTCTGAGACGAGGTGACTGCAGACATCGCCGTGGACATGTTTTTCAATGATGAAGCCATGTAATTCTTTGAAATGATTTCGAACAGAAAGTTTTCTTATGAATGAAGCACCAATTGCCCCACGGTGGGCGCCAAACTGTTTTGGTCAAAAATCACACAAGGATAATGCAACCAAACTTTATGTAAATGGGGTATGATGCTTGGTTTGTAGAAAAAGTAAAGGATCACTTCAATGTGAAATATGCAAAGACACAATGATTTATACGAGGAAAAAGCCCTTGATCAATGTATGATCTCCGGCATAAAAAACATCGGGTGATGGCAACTACCGATCACCAAACTTCAATATAAGAAAAATAGTTACAACTTTGGATGATAATGAGCTGAGTACAAGGATCACTATAGTTTCGAGTGTCTAAGCGTGTGAGAGTTGTGTTGTGTGTTCTTCCGAATGAGGAAGAGTGTTATATATACAAGTGTAGGTGACCTATTTTAGGTAAAAAGACTAATAATCAGCTCATTACCCCTTTAGAAATAAAAGTAAATCTAGCCTAAATTATCGCCCTTAAATCATGCCAAGTTTCCATATCCTTCACAACGTCCATCTCCGATTAAGCACATGCTATAGTTGTAAAGACGTGTCCTTTAATTGTGATGCTAAGAGCGGATCCTGCTAGTCATTCCTGCAAAACAACATTAAATTCAACGAAAGCAACTGTTAGCATGAGGATCCTATGATGGTCTGTGATCCTGATCCTGGAACTCTGCTGAGGATCACTATCTGCCAAAGAAACAAGGATCACTGGTTAGGATCACATGTGAGGATCATGTATTGTAAAAATCCAGCCCTAACAGTAAGCTGTACTGAAATTCAGTTGAGTGCCCAGAGACTGTTGGAAACTTTTCCAGTATCTAGTATCCTGATATGAGATAATAGATACTGGTACACCATGTAAGGATACAATCTTATCCACGTATAGTTGGGCTAACATGTCAGAGCTGTAAGTTTCTTTAATGGGTAGGAAATGTGCTGACTTAGTCAGTCTATCAACTATGACCCATATAGTATCATTTCCCTTCGGCGTCTTAGGCAATTTGGTGATGAAATCCATCGTCACCATTTCCCATTTCCAAGTGGGAATCTTAGGCTGTTGTAGCAAACCAGACGGCTTCTGATGTTCAGCCTTGACTTTAGCACACGTCAAGCATTTAGCTACATAAGCAGCTATAGACTTTTTCAAGCCTATCCACCAATATTTTGCCTTTAAATCCTGGTACATCTTATCAGCTCCAGGATGGACGGAATACTTGGAACTGTGGGCTTCCTTGAGGATAACATCCCAAAGTCCTCCATATACATGAACCCATATTCGTCCATTTAATCTCAACATTCCGTCCTTATCGTAGGACAACTATTCTTCAGTTACTCCTAATTTCTCCTCAGGATAGTTAGCTTCCAACACAGCTTCCTTTTGTGCAGCTAACAACCTTTCATTCAAACTGTTCTTAATTTCAATGCTCTTGGCATTGATCCTTATCGGCTTCACCCTTTCCTTCCTGCTCAAGGCATCTGCGACTACATTGGCCTTGCCTGGATGGTATATTATTTCACAATCATAATCGTTCAAGGTTTCCATCCATCGTTGTTGCCTCATGTTCAAATCTTTCTGATTGAACAGGTGTTGAAGGCTCTTGTGGTCAGAATAGATCACACACTTTGTTCCATATAGGTAATGCCTCCAAAGCTTAAGTGCAAATACAACGGCACCCAATTCCAAGTCATGGGTGGTGTAATTCTTCTCGTGCACTTTTAGTTGACGTGAAGCGTAGGCAATGACCTTGCTCTTTTGCATTAACACACAACCCATTCCGGTGTGTGATGCATCACAATACACCACAAATTCTTCAATGCCTTCAGGTAGAGTCAGCACTGGAGCGTTACTCAACTTCTGCTTCAAGATATCAAAAGATTCTTGCTGCTTAGGCCCCCAGTTAAACTTAATATTCTTACGCGTTAACGAAGTTAAGGGTGCAGCAATCCTTGAGAAGTTTTCAATAAAATGCCTATAGTATCCAGCCAAACCTAGGAAACTACGAATCTCTGAAGGCGTCTTTGGCTCTTGCCAGTTCATAATAGCTTCTATCTTTGCGGGATCCACTTGAATTCCACGCTCACTCACAACATGTCCAAGGAACTGGACTTCGCGAAGCCAAAATTCACACTTTGAAAACTTGGCATAGAGCTTCTCTTGATGGAGCAGCTTAAGAATGCACCGAAGATGCTTCTCATGGTCAGTTTGGTTCTTCGAGTAGATGAGGATGTCATCGATGAAGACGATGACAAATTTATCCAGATAAGGCTTGCATACGCGATTCATGAGATCCATGAATGCGGCAGGTGCGTTGGTGAGCCCAAAAGGCATCACTAGGAACTCGTAATGACCATAACGAGTCCTAAACGCAGTCTTATGTACATCCTCCTCCTTGACTTTCAATTGATGATAGCCTGACCTGAGATCTATCTTGGAGAAGTAACTTGCTCCCTGTAGCTGGTCGAATAGATCGTCGATTCTAGGCAAAGGATATCTGTTCTTGATAGTAACCTTGTTTAGCTCATGGTAATCAATGCATAGACGCATTGATCCATCCTTCTTTTTGACGAACAGAATTGGTGCTCCCCATGGAGACGAACTAGGTCTAATAAAACCTTTAGCTAGTAAATCATCTAGCTATGTCCTTAATTCCTTCATCTCCGTTGGTGCTAATCTATATGGTGCCCTGGCCACTAGTGCAGCTCCAGGGATGATGTCAATCCTAAATTCCACCTGCCTATCTGGTGGCAAACCAGGTAGTTCTTCCAGAAAAACCTCAGGATAGTCAGAAATGACTGGTATGTCTTCGATCCTGGGCTTCTTCTCGTCAATGGTTACTTGTGCCATATAAATGACACAACCCTTACTCAGACACCTGGATGCCTTGAGCATAGCCACTTGCTCAGGCAATCCATGTTGAGTATCTCCCTGAATAGTGAGTGGCTCACCAGATGGGGTCTTGATTACTACCTGCTTCTTGTTGCACACTATCTGGGCTTGGTTACGCGATAACCAATCCATTCCTATTACTACATCAAAGCCTGCCAGCTTAAAGGGTAACAAGGATAAAGGAAAAGAGTGGTTCCTAATGGATAGGACACATCCGTCTAATACAGTCGAAACTGTTTCTATAGTTCCATCAGCTAATTCCACTTCATATTTCATACTTAGAACTTTAACAGGTAATTTCAATAGTTCACAGAACTTATTATCTACAAAGGATCTATCCGCCCCAGAGTCAAACAATATCCTTGCGTAGACATCATTAATGAGAAAAGTACCTGTTATGACATTATCATCCTGGATAGCTTCCTTCGCATCCATGCGGAAGACCCTTGCATTAGTCTTCTTTCCCTCCTCTGCTTTCTTTGCAAGTTTCGGGCAGTTGGGTCTAATATGCCCCTTCTTATTACAATTGAAACATGTGGCATCCTTGAGTTTCTTACAGTCTATTGCCTTGTGATCCGGGGACTTACAGATTCCACATGCTTTTGGTTGGGACTGCGATCTTGACTCTTGCCTGCATTTCCCAAAGTGGTGCTTCTTACAAACCTTGCACCGGGGTTTATCACTCGACTGATGATCACCCTTTTTAGATTCCGACCCTTTCTTCTGGTCGTTGTTTCCCTTACGCTTCTTATCTGAGCGTCGCGAACCATCATCTTCGCGTTTTCGTTTCTCGGCATCTGCAGCTCTCAGGGATCTCTGTCTAACTGCGTCTAGTGTAAGGGACAGAGAAATGTCAGCTACTGATCGAAATGTAGTGGGCCGAGAGGCCTTGACGCTTGCTTTAATTTCTGGGGCCAGACCCCCGATGAAACGGGCTATCCTCTTTGGTTCAGGTGTTACAAGATAGGGAACTAGCCTTGACAAGGTATTGAAGGTTGTGAGGTAAGCCTGGCAGTCCAGGTTCTTCATCACCAGAGACAGGAAATCAGACTCTATTCTTTCTACCTCGTGCTGAGGGCATTAATTCTCCTTGATCAGGGCAACAAATTGTTCCCTAGACATGTTGTATAGAGGTACCTTTCTGGTGGCTTGAATCAACGACTTCCACCATGACAGGGCGTCACCCTTGAAAGATTGTGACACAAACTTCACAATATCTTTTTCAGCACAACCACTTATATCTACCACCGTGTCCATTTCATCAAGCCAAGTCATACAGTCCACTGCCCCCTTCTCCCCAGTAAAATCCCGGGGTTTACAAGACACGAAGTATTTATACGTGCAACCTTTGGCACGTGGGGCATCTTCAAACACAATCTTCTTGGAATGATCACCATTCTCATTCGAAGAATGTCTATCATCATCCTTCTTAGTTTCTTCCTTTTTAGCCTTGGGTTGGACAGAAGGTGGCTTGCTGTGAGACTCCGAATGAGTCTTGGATCTGATATGCGGTGTAGACAAGGTCCTACTATAGGTCCCACTGTACTCACTGTACTGTCTTTCTAATGCCTTTCTAACCGCATCATCTACCAGCGCTTTCAACTCTGCGCCAGTTAACTGTATCTTTGCGTTATCGTGATTTTCTACCGGACGACTGTTCACTTCGTCCGACCCTGCCATGTAGCTTCAATTGTTACATATAGACAATAATAGGCAAGGTTTTATTTAGAAGCTAATACAGTATTATATATTTTATTAACCATGGTTTTGAATAACCATTGCTGGTTAATTTGTTAATTAATTATTTATTCAGGATCTTTATTAAAATCCTATTATTATATTTAAGAATTAACATATAACTTAGTCACGAAGACAGTGTTAATCTCTAACCCGGTTTCTTACAAGATCAAGGTATTAGGGTTTGAATCACAGTTCATTACCCTATTCTAAACAGTGAGTTGCAGACTCCAACTGTCTCTTAGTCCCTAGGACATTTATATATATATATATATATATATATATATATATATATATATATATATATATATATATATATATATATATATATATATATATATTACCCGTAGGCACTTCATCCTCAAGGGATGGTTATTTAAATACAGGGAATTTTGAATTAACCCAATTTAAAGATGGCTTATGTGATTTATATTGCATCACAATTTGCCTGATATGGTAACATACATACAGATGTTAACAAAGTTTTGGAATCTTTTAGACAGGTTCTACCATCTTGGCCATGTCTGCGATGACACGTGGCTAGGTTTTACCCCTAAGATTCTCTTTTTAACATAACGCAGATCAATCCTAAGTTGAGACGTTAATTATGGACCTGAATCTAATTATGAAGATACCATCTTGGCCTTGTCTTAAAATGACACGTGGCTAGGTCTTGTCCCTTTTTAGATTTTGCCATTTTACATTAATGGTAGGTCTTCTTTATTTTGGGAATGTTATTTTCATTTTACTTTTTATTTTAAGTTTATTCACATACTTATTTATAATAACAGTCATGAAAATTTAAATGCAACATTTCACTAATAAAGATATAACAGTACAATACTTGCCCTAAACGGGACTTCTACAAATAACATGCCCACGCAGGGGCGAAATACAATAAACAACAAACAAACAAACCCACGCAGGGGTTAACTGAAAGACATGCCCACGCAGGGGCAGAATACTAAAAGACAAGCTCGCGCATGAGCTGAATACAGAAACAACAAGTCCACGCAGGGACTGATTACAACTAAATAAATAAATAACAAGGTCTTCAGTGACCCCTCCTCTTGGACTTTCCCTTGAGCAAGTCTGACAGGCCCTTGAAGAAGCCTCGGTTGCTTTCGCGGTCTTCACGAACCTCTTGCTCGACTCGGTTCAACCAGTCGAGAACCTCCTGCTGGCGCTCCGGCGGGATAAGCTGTGGCTGCGGCGGCTGGTACAGTGGTTGAGGAGGTGGTGGACGTTGGTACCCGTAAGTTGGGTAACCAGTGGTCCAAAGACCACCATAAGGTCCCTTAGGGTGACGTGCGTTGTAGTCCTACGCTTCCTGATATGGGTCTACATTGGCATAGTCAAACTGTGTATGAGCCGGCTGCTCAAAAGGGTTGTACGCCGCTGAGCCGGCGTAAGCAGGTATTGGGTTGTCAAAACCCAAGGGAGGTGCCATAGGCACTGAGTTAACCTCTGGAATGGGGTTTGATGGACCCCCCCATTTGTGGTTCTTCCTCTTCCTCCTGGAGTGGCGGATAATGACTACCACTCGATGGTTGGGGAGTGCTGATGCGGACTCCCCCTGGCATGGACATCCGTGCGTTTGACCTTCTCCGCCTCGGTGGCTCCGGAGGCGGTTGTTATTCCACTGGCGGTGCTGGTGGCGGAGTGACTGCCACGAAACGAGAATCCTGAGAAGGATCCTGTTGCTGTTGCTGCTGCTGCTGCTGATACGGAGAGGAGTGGTGAGAGGGGGTAAAATACCAGTCAATGTTTCGGAACCTCTCCTCGTAGCTGTCCGGACCGTGATAAGGCGATCCGTGAAATGAAGACCCATCTGAGATCTCGATGGGGTGGTTTGGTGTTCCGGACGCGGGCTCCACGGGGTCCGTGTCTTCGTCCATGTCATCAGCGTGGTCACCTGAGAAATAATCCTCAGGTCCTAGTGGGTTAAATCCCACGGGTTCTGGAAAGATGTTGGCCGGGTTGAACTGGCTTTGGAAGACTGGGGTTGGGTTGTCAAAGGAATGGTGAGAATTTGACCTTTGCAACGGTATGAAAGAGGGGGTTGATCATTGGGCTCATTTTCTGATTGGGGCCCAAAGGAATGTAAGTATGAAGGTGAAGAGCTAAGGGAGACTGACCGCCTCCCGGGTTCAACATAGAGCCTCCACGGCTCTTGTGGGCTCGTACTCATTGTAATGGAAGGTGTTTGCCGGTGTGAGGGTCCGGCTTCGTGGTCGTGGCTCGTGAAAGGAGCCTTTCCTCGTCCGCGTCTCATACGTGGCGGCATGATTTCGACTTGTCAACAAAAAGTTACAGCAACACATATATATAAAATAAAATAAAGACAAAATGAATAAAACAAAACAGAGTTTGTCCTATGTTCTTTGTCTAGACTCGGAACTCGAGGAATGTGTATTTATTTAACTGATATTAAACACAGAAGGCTAGTGTTTAATTCACTCAGCGTTGGCTCTGATACCAACCTGTCACACCCCTATTTTCCACGTGTCACCGGTGGGCCCGGTGGGGGATTCCATGACGTAGTTGATATCGTCATAGTCAAACATACAAAATATAAATGCACAGCGGAAGCAAAGAAAGATTTATTTCAACTTAAATTATTGTAATATTCAAGTATCACAAAATGTCAAAATAGATCCACAGGCAGATCCAAACAAAAAGGAAACTTCATTTCAACAGTCTTCATGCATCCTAAGCTTGCGAGACTTTTATGGATGCTTAAGGAGTGACCAGCCTATTATGCGTAGTACCTGCACTTAGCCTTTTTGGAAAATACGTCAGTTTACACTGGTAAATACAATTTAACTGACTCATTTTGAAAATGTTTAAAATTGATTTAAATGCCCGAGGCACAAAACTTTTTATAACTTGGGATAATTATTTGCTTAATAATCTTGTAAAAGAATTACATGTTCGTTATGCGTTCAGTGGCCCGGGTCGTGCCGGGTTAAAGTTCAATAGACACACCACTTAATATAATTTCGCCGCAAGACTTCTCTCGGCCGACGATTATACATTTAATGAAATGCACAACGGGTGTACGCCTACACCCGTGTGCTAAGGTCGTGGCCATTCTTTGAATGATGCCAAGGATATCCGGGACATGGTCATTAAACCCCCAAAGGCGTTAAACAAACAAAACAACATTTTTAAACGGGTTAATTTGACAACACTTAGCCATCAAATGGTTAAGGTCAATTCCCCGACCAAGCGGTATCTTATATAACGTACCCCAAGCCCGTATAGGGAAAATAAGTTAAATGTATTTACCTGAGCAAAGTATAAATCAAAAACAGCGAGTGCACGTAGCTTTTACTGGGCTCCTAGATCTGGAAATTAAGGTTTTAATAACCTATTAGAATCCTAACGGGTCTTAAGCTTAGACCGGTTATTTATAAAGGAAGATTACGGTTTAACCGCACAATAAGGCGAAGACCGTTTTAGAATGTGGTTTTGACCCAACAAGCTTGCTTGCTTGTTTAATATGGGTAACATAATCACATTCTGGATTTTGAGACCGAAAAGATATGGTTTGACCCGTTTCGGCTAAAATGGCCAAACTAGTCACATAAGCCGATCCGAACGCGTATAGTGCGTAACGAGTAACCATAAGAGTCAAATACAAGTTTCTGAAGTTAATATGCCTAAGATATGTTGTGATATCAGAATGATACCTTCCATTATTGTAACACCTCGAATTTTTGTGTCCAATAATGTGTTAACACGTGTCATTTGTTTACACGTGGCATTGATATTAAATAAAGGACTAATTTTGACAAACCTTGAAAGTATATAAATTCGAGGGTTATAAATGTCAACAAGGGTAAATATACTGTATAGTAACCCTAAATAATGCTTGAACCTTCAAACGAATAAATCATAGATCGTACAGAAGCGAAACGCGAAAGAAAGTGAGAGATTACAAGCTACAGGGATTAACCGTGTCAACATGTTTAATTATACCTCTGAGTGACCCTTTGACGTTCCCAAGGATTTGTAACGGCATTATACACTCACTAAAATATAATATATAAATTTCGCGAAGTTTCGTTATGAAACGAGAAAGTTACGATCGAATTCGTAGGAGAAGGGTTAAAAGCGTCAATAATGAAAGTTAAGGCTTTCTGAATGATTAATAAACTAATCAGGGACTTAACAACGCGGGTAAATAACATGAGGTCCTTAGTCGTAAATAACCGAGGGCCAAACCGCAAAGTTACCCCTTCAAACCCGAAAGGTCAGGTAAATCATTACGAAAGATTTCGTTATTAATTACCAGGATTTCGTAATCATTTCAAAAGATTTTAAAAATCTGAAAAACAGGCCCCTCGCGACCCGCATTGCATTTGTGGTTAAGTTGAGGCGGGCCGCGAGCCTCCTCTTTTACTCGCCTGGTATTTAAATCCCAGGCGGCCCGCATTAGAAACGCATGGAACTCCCATGAGGGCCGCATTAGACGCCCAGATGCAGAATACTTGTAACTACATGCCTTTTGGAGCCTTTGAACGACCAACAACCAATTAATGGAGCATGGGCGCCCGCTACTCAACCCATAGCCCTCAGGGACACCTACCCATCATCTCTGGACTGTTGTGAGTGTTTGTAATGATCATAGATGCTTGGCATTGGCTATAAATAGCCACATTATGCACATAACATTCACAACACCAAAAACACACATCTCTGGTCATTGCAAGAGCTCTCAAGTCCTTTTCTCTGCTCTATAAGCAAGAACACACTTCTGTAAGTCGTTCACAACCAATTTTGGTCATACATTTCCATAGTTTTAGCCTATAAACACAACCGTCGTAACTAACGGTTGTCATTACAATAACTTGCAAATGGTTCAGTCTTATGACGAATCAAAAGTGGTTATGAGATGGTATTTATGTGGGTAATAAACCTCTAAAAAGGTTCCCCCTGATCACCACTCTAACTATGTCAAATATCGAGTCAAACGTGCGGTTAAAAAGTCAACAGAAAGCTATTTTAGCGATTTATGCACAATCTGTAATGTATATGTTATGAAACCTGTTTTGACACTTATAAAACATGATATTAAGTATATAAACTTGTTTGCGCTCGTTTGAATCGACCATTTGCTATATTGACCCGGTTCGGAGCCGAATGTCGCAAAAGTTTGACTTTTGCATTGACTTCAGTTCTGACCCGTTTTAGTGAGGTATAGATATGCCTTAGGACTCTCTTAGGACCAGGTCACATGTTGGTATAAACCTCTGTGATCGGTTCATGAGTTATCCGAGTCTTTTACGCATTTCCGTTAATCGCCTAAAAGTTGACCGTAACGCCATTTTGAAAATAAAACGAGTATTTCGGACACGTGAACGGACCAGAACCTTGCTTATTAAATTATAAGAGTGTCCTTAAAGTTTCACGTCAATCCGAGGTCTAGAATGAGAGTTATGCTAAATGGCGCATTTAAAGTAAACTTTAGTAATTAACGGCGCAATTAGCATAACACCTATCTAAACCAAGATTTCGTCACCAAAACTTTTACCCACTGTATTAAAATAATATTTTGGAAATTTTAAAGATTTTTAATAATTTTTACCTCGCTCATAACCTGCGGTTATGGCTACGGTTCGGTAAATACCGAATATGCCCTTTTCGGCAAAAACATGAGTTCTACAAGGTCTTTTGACCCGATTCTAGTTGCTACTGATTTTAAATAATAAATAAAGTATTTTAAGCTTTATAAGCTGTTCGGGAAACTCAGATTTCCTGTAGAACTCGAAAAGCCCTTTTAAAGACTTTAAAATGACCGAAAAGTCCCTACGGGGCGTAATATTAACTAAAACTCGTTACGGGCATCACGGAAGGTATCCTACTGATACCACAACTTCTGTAAGGCATATTGACTTAGGAAATAAGCGTACGACTCTCATGGTTAACCGTTTCGCCTATTGCGCGCACGGTTCGGCTTATGAAACTAGTTTTCATAAATTAGCCGATACGGGTCAAATTATATTATTTGGACCCCAAAATCCAGAGTGTGAACCATAAACCCATAAAAAACAAGTCTCTGAACTTGTTGGGTCAGAATCGCACTCCATTCTCGGTTTTCGCCTTTTCACGCGATTAAACCATATTCACATATCGGAACCAACCGGTCTAGGCTACGGCCATTATATAAAGACTCGTTAGGATTCTAAGAGGTTAATTAAAACCTTCGTTCCAGATTAGGAGCCCCAGTAAAAGCTATCGGTGATTTAATCCAATTAAGGAAATATACTTGCAAAGGTAAATACTTTAACTTATTTCCCCTATATGGGCTTGGGTTACGGTATATTAATACCGCTTGATTGAGCATTGTATTCTTCCATCGCTTAGGTGGTTAACTAAATAATATGATCGGCTCATTTAAACAGTTTTGTTTCTTAAAAGCCTTTGGGGGGTTTAATGACCGTTGTCCCGGATATCCTTGGCATCATTTTACGAAATGGCCACGACCATCGACATCCCGGTGTAGGCGTACACCCGGTATAAAGTGTCGACATTAAATTAAAAGACGTAGCCGTTGGTTTTTATACTACGGTTTTACGCAACGTGGTGTGTCTATAAATCTTTAACCCGGCACGACCCGGGCTACTGAACGCATAAAAGAACATGTAAAACGTTCACAAGATTTTATTATAATTTTCCCAAGTTATAAAAGAGTTTGTGCCTTGTGCATTCAAATCAATTTTAATAAACATTTTCAAATGTGTCAGTTGAATGTATTTACCAGTGTAAACTGACGTATTTTCCCCAAAAAGATTAAGTGCAGGTACTAGACGAAATTGGCTGGTATTAGCTGCCTAAGCATCGTACATAGTCTCGCAAACTCGGTGCTGCATCTGAATGAACAATATTTTATTAGTATTTGATCCGCTGTGGATATATTCGACTTCTGTAATACATTTTATATTAC
>NC_035449.2:7551696-7656452 GCF_002127325.2 Helianthus annuus
TATTATTTATGGTTTACATTTAGTTATTCGTATATTATTATTTATCTCATATTACCAAAAAATAACACCATAAATATATAATATATAATGCTGTCAATTCAATAATTCTAAAAATGTAAGTGTAGCACCCATGTAAACACCCAGTCACAACCCACTGATAAAGGAAAGTTTCAGTTTTCAAAATCTTTTGAATATTCGTTAGTTAGTATGTTTATATCAGTCTAAAGGATCATACGAACAGTAGACGAGGCGATCATCTTTTGTTAACAAAATCATCAACAGTAGGATATTTCCATCATCACATGTTATCTTCTTCATTTATTTATTAAACATACATAACTATTTGTTATGAAACTTACAGTTTAAGTTGTTTAACATGAGATGTGTATCAACCGTATTAAACGAAAAGAACTATCGAGGAAGAAGGGTATACCGAACACAACGCGAGTGGATCTCCGGCTAGTTTCAACGAGAGTTCCGAGTTCCGACGTGATCTTCTTTAAAAAAAAACCATACGAACGGGAACAGAAACAACTGATTAAAATGAATGCTCATCAAGGTTGACATGTATGAGGTTAAATCAAGAGTTACTCATGTTAACGGAATAAAGAGAGGACGAAAATATACCGAAACGAAAGAAGAAAGCTGTGGGTTTCGATCGTCTTCTCCAGTGTATATCGTTTGCTCCGGTGATGTTTCCAATCTCCGACGAACGTCTTCCGGCTCCAACGATGATTATATTTCTCTGACTCGAGCCCGACGTAACTCCGGACAACGACTAGCTTTCTCTGGCGAGCTCCGGTTGTGTAACGAAAGGAGGTTGTGGTTGTGTCGAGATGTGTCGCGTGGGGGTTATCGGCGACGTGTATCTTTCTCCGGCAAGGTTACGTGACGCAGAAAGTGTAGTGAGATGAGGGTGTCGAGATGGCATGGTGTGTATATGTTTACATTTGAAAATGGTTTGGGCTTTTTTTTTTTTTTTTGTAGCGTTTGAAGGTCTCGCAACATATGGAAACGATCCTTGATTGATTGTATGTGTATCAAATAAGTCTAGGTTCATGACTTAGCTTAAAAATGGAAACGCGGAATGATTATAATCATCGAAAAGTTAGCGAGAATCAACATATGGAAACTGTTTGCCTCCTTTGATGTCACAGTTTGGTGGCGGCAAGGTTTAAAAAAGGAAATGGTGAGCTGTACCGAGGATATATATATCAAACGTTTCTGAATCAGTTTGATTTCAAGACAAATAAGACGGGTTGATTTCAAGACAAATAAGACGGGTTAAGAATCTGTTTGTTGTGCAGGTAGACCCGGGTTCGAATCCTTCTCTCAACAATCTTTTGTTTCTTTTTTTTTTTAGTTTTAAGTCATTTACACTTTCCATTAATTGCACAAACAGTCCCTGCAAGTTAACTAACTGAACTAAGTTATAACTTAGTTAACTAAAACTACTTTTAAAACAAATTAACTAGAAAGGTTAAGTTTGTTAAGTTATTAACTTATAACTTATTATTTTTAACAAACTAACTATAGAAATTAACTTAGTTAGGTTATGCAACCTTAAAAACTCATTTTTAAAAATATAATATTTATATAAATAAACTTCTAAATTAGATTAATTAAATAAACAACTATATTGATTTCTAACCAAATAAATAAATATCTAAATAAAAATCTCGCATCAGTTACTTTAAATTTGAATTCTAAGGTTTCAAGGGTTAGGATTCGGATTTTCAAAACGGGTCGGATTTTGGGAACCCATTTTGACGGATGTTACACATCCGACACGCTGTTTACGCACTGTTCAATGCTTACGCTACTGTTCTATGATTAGGCTAACTCCAACGCGCTCCCTTCAATCCAATTCAAGGTTGTGTTTACTTGTTAAACACATACTGTGAGTATACCTGACCCTTTTTTAACGCTTTAAACACACTTTTGGGGTGTAACATACGTTCATATCTAAAACACACTTATCAAAACGCAGTACACACTCTAAACTACTTTCACATACGAATAACTGGCGTACATATTTACACATGATGCTTGATACATATGCGCTAGGACACTTACTCGTGACGTTCCACCTTAACTAGTATGGTACTATAGTTAGACTCACACCCGAAGGGATCTAGTTAAGACAAACAGCCTGGGGGCTCTCCATCGCAGTCATCTCGGAACTTAGCTGGTAGTTTTTGTCTCGTAGTGTATATGTGTGGTATCATGTTTATGTATGCGGAAATTCGCAGCACTTTGATCTACTTTATGCTATATTAAACCTGTATACTCGCCAATACATTTTTTTGTATTGACATTATTTTAACGTATGTTGTAGGATAAACGCAGGTTATCTCGAGACAGGATAGGACTACTTTAGAAACTCACCTAAAATCTAGGTTATCGGATTTGTATTGTTTGAAAGACATGAAATCTGTGATAACCGTTTGTGAAATATTTGTTTGTTAGTATAGGATAATGAACTGTTTAAATATTGTCGCTAAATAGTTGTTATGGATTCTCTTGAGCAATCAGATTCGCCTAGTGTCGCGCCCCGTTTATTACGCCATCGGTTGGGGGTGTGACAGTATCAGAGCATATGTTAATAAGTCAATTCTTTTATGTTTCCTAAATTTACAATTAAAATAAGAAACATGAAGTTTTGATGAAAAAACCTAATACAAATCGGTGCTTTAGGCATTTTTTGGATATGGTATCATAGTTGTGTTTTCATGGATTATCAGATCTGATTAAAACCTGTTTTGGTCTCATTGAACACTCATTTTTGTCAAATTTTATAATGAAACACAGTTTTAGATTTTGATTCTAGGCTGATAAAGTTAGTCAAGAGCAGTTAGAATGTTCATAAAACTTGTAGGTCCCTTTTTGTCGGAGGATGACGAACCTCAAACCTTGTTATACTAACCCACTAGCGAGTGCGGAATCCAAGCTAGCAAGCAAACCGAGATTAAGCAAGTACAAGCACAACACACACGGGTTCACCGATTAACACAACTTGTATTAATGCAAATGAAGGTTTCGGTTACAAGCACAATGTTTACAAACCTAACTTGTAAACTCTCAAAGTGTGTGTGTGAGTTCTGGACAGAAAGCTCTCAAGAAGTCTCTCTCTCTTTCGGTGTGTGCACCTATGTAAACTCTCAGAACTGTCTAACACAACACACTGCATGGGTATAAATACCCAGCTCATGATGTCTGGTCCGAAGGATCCGATAGATGGTCCGAAGGATCATCTATCGAAGACAAAGTATTCGAAGGATAAGCAGGGACCTCGAAAGATCATCTTTCGAGGTCTAATCATTCGAAGCATATCATTCGATGAGATCGAAGGATCCACATCATCCTTCGATCTCTTATCCTTCGAGACAGAACATCTTTCAACTTTTACCAACTGTTGTCCAAGTCAAACCGGAGGATGGTTGACTTGGTCAACTGACAACACAAGAACAGGACATCGTTTACATCGTGACCGAATACAGACAAAGTACAGACACAAGTGCACCAACAAACTCCCCCTTGGCTGTAGCTTTGTCTTTATCTTCTATAGTTGTAGACTCGTCTCGAACTTCGACGGTCTTGGGTCTTCGAGTTCTCAAAACTCTGATGTCCTTTCAAGTCTTCAAAGTCGGAGGATCTTCAAAGTCTTCACGTCTTGAAAGCAGAGAGTGTATCAACAAACTACCCGTATCATGTAGGAAGTGTGTTGACAAACTCCCCCTTAACATAAGCTCCCCCTTGAGTTATGCTCGTGAAAAGACTTTATCTTTATGAAGTGAGATCCTTGTGGTGTTGATGATGGCCAGCGGCAACTCGATCATCTTCATCTTTTGAGCGCCTTCTCGTCGTGTCTTCATTCCAATGCTTGTCATCGACCATGTTCTCCTAGCCTTTAGAATCTGCACATGCAAGAAATCTAAACGCGTAATGAGAACAACTGCTTGGAATAGTATAAACAAATGACACACGAGTGAACATGTCAAAATCAAACACCGTCCGACAGTTTGAAAGTTTAATAAATTTATCAATTTTAAATTTTAACTTTCAAAATCTGCAAATTTTGACCGTTTATGAAGATTTAGTCAGTTCGGTTTTCAGTCAGGTTTCAGGTAACGAAGACTTGAGCTCCAACATCGTACGATCGAAAACAAAGCAGAAATAAAATCTTTTTGGCTTTTATAAAGTTTATATTAAAACACGCCTAAAATCTTTTTGGTATTTTTGAAATTAAAAGACAACAATTTAAAATCCTTTGAGTGTTAGCAAACGACATCACCGCTAATGTCGTGCTGATATGCACCAAACGACGAAACTGTTTAAAAGAAATAATAAAAGTTAAGCAGTAAATAAATAAATATATACAAACATTCTTTTTGCGAGTTTCGAGGGTAAGAAAATCATATCAGTGTACGGTCATGCCAAAACACTCTTGTTGTTCAGTTAGTTAACATTAAGATAAGCATCCTATAACAATTATCGGTATTGTTGTCCACTTAAGCTCAACTTATCAGATGTAATCATGGCGAGGGGATACGTTAAGGTATGATTTATACTTACCGACCGGTGTTCATCCACATCACGACACATTCCCGTATCAAGGTATGCACGAGAGTTCATCTTACCGGTGAGTATACCGATTATCATCTGTTTGACCGTATAAAATGTGAGATACTCACTTATTTTGATTTGAAAACAAGCCCTATGTGATATAATCACTTATTGATGAGGAACTTGATTTTCATATGCATGAGGGCACAGGTGCAAGTCCGTGAACAGGTCAGTACTTCCGTACAGCAGAGAGACGAACTTGACACCCGGATAATTGTGATATTTTATCACTTATTTGATATGGACATGTGATTGTTTATCACTTATTGAGGTCGAATGCAGTATGCAATATGTACACGTATGTATAGTATCATGGAAGATCTAGACTTGCGTCCCCGTTATTTTTCGGTAAAAGATACAACCATGATACCCAGATGATAAGCAGCATAAAGACCGAATATCTCAGAACCTCGGCAATCTATCAAACGAAATTTCGGTACTAAGACCATATGCCAATGAATGGTTCCCACCTGATCTTCAGTCGATTTAAGATTTATATCACCCTGCACACTTTAAAATGATTGTGAGCCTACCGATACATCTTATATAGAGCTGCTTATCGTTTTTCATTTAAGGTTTAAAGAGGTTTGGATAGACCACTGATGTACTATCATTTTCTCTTTTGCTCGCCAGGAAACTCATTTTTGTTTTTCTATTGTTTTTGTGTTTTTGAAATTTTTCGATGTTTTTGGATTTTCAGATTTTTGGATTTACTCCCCCTAAAATCAATAAACTAAGACAAATTTAAAACACACAAAGATATTTTCAAAAATGATTTTCCGATGTTGGTTTTACTCTTGTGCTTGACCTTAATGCCGTTTACCAAAATTAAGTTTTATCAGAAAAGATTTAACAAATTTTGGAAAAATGAGTTGGCATGTCGGTAAGCGGTGCGGACCATGACAACATTGATGAGTTTCATATTGAAACAATCACGTGTAAGGTGATATCCGAGATCAACGTGTCATGTCAAAGAGTGCTGTACGAGATAATAACAATTCACAAAGCAGCTAAAATATTGACAAGTATAGGAGAGATTAAGAATTTAAAGGCGTATCCTGCAACTGTTCCGTGCATTGCAAGGAATCTAAGCACTCTCCCAACTGGATATCCACCCGGTGTGGACTTCAAAGTCGAATTTGCAACTACTGAAAAGTCTCTTGACAGCAATAAAATCATAAACCTCCGGGTCCGGCTGGTCTTCCACATTGTACCAGCGAAGGTCTTGACTTTCTCTTTCAGAAATGGTGTGCGGATGTTCAATCCATGCAAAGGCATCGGCACACATTTCACTTCATTCGTTCCTGAGGACCCGATCAAAACCAGAATGACCAAGTTTTCGGCACGTTCTTCATTTGGTCGAATTTTGCAACTTCATTCAGCCACATTTTCCTTTTCTTTCCTCTCTCTCCATCAAAGGCAACAATTTCTTCTGTCGCCTATCTTGTG
Organism: Helianthus annuus; assembly: GCF_002127325.2. NCBI lineage: Eukaryota > Viridiplantae > Streptophyta > Magnoliopsida > Asterales > Asteraceae > Helianthus > Helianthus annuus. The sequence goes on from NC_035449.2 coordinate 7,557,772, forward strand.
CAAGGACATTCCACTATCAACAATCCTAAGACTATCAATAGTTCCTCCTGGAACTTCCTGCACACTCATTCAGAGATTAGTTGGAGAGAGGGACCCAAGCCTTCACAGACTTGGGTCGTCCGTCATCATCGAGAATTGTAACATCCATTTCCCGATGATTCGGAATTGATGTAGCTCCCCCTGAAACAGTTACCGGTTTTGGTATCCAAAACTCTTTTTGTTTTTCATGTTTAACATCCGATTTAACAGATTTTGTTTGGATAAGCTCCGGTTTCAAAGCCTTTTCAACTTCTTTTCTTTGTTTCTTTTTCTGTTTCTTTTCTCGTTGTTTAACAAGACGAGGGTCCTGTTTTGGTGAAACAGATCTTTTATGGTAATTGTTACCATGGGGGGCATCAATTTTTGACTTTCTCTTGGTGAGATATGGACAATTCTTAATGATGTGTCCATACTCACAGCATTCAAAGCATGATCTCCGCTCAACAAACCTCGGAGTATCATAACTGCAATAGCTGGATGATGAACTTCGTGATCTTGAGGTACTTGGTCCTACATCACAACCGTTTGTGTGTTGTGTATAGTTGTTTTGACTGTTTCTTTTCAAAATTTTACTTTGTTTAACAAAATCCTTATTGGATTTGTTTTTGGAAGTATCAATTTTATCAGTCCCTCTAGATTTCACGAGGTTTATCTTCCGAACCTTTTTCTTGTTTTCGCCCTGTTGGCCTTTTCTATTCTCTTGGGCGGCATGATTTTGTTCACGGGGATCATCAACCTTTGCTTTCAACTTATGAAGATATGGACAATTTCGAATTATGTGTCCAAGTGTACCACATTCAAAACAATATCTTCGTTCAACAATCCCCGAAGCATCATGCGTTCGTCTTGCCGATGATGATGAACTTTGTGATCCCGAGGTACTAGGTTTTGAACAGTTTGGATCATTTCTTTTCAGAACTGTTGCTTGTTTAACAAAATCTAAGTTAGATTTGTTCTCATAAGTTTCGATTTTGTCCGTTCCCTTAGATTTCACAAAGTTCACATTCTTGTTTTTCTTTTGGGTCTGTTTCTTCTGACCCTGAGTCGGTGCCTTTCCTTTAGGTTTGGTATGATTTGGCTGCCTCTTCTCTGTTGGTAATTTTTGATTGCCATATTGTTTTCGAATTTCAGCCTTTGGAATAGGAGGACACTGTGTAACTGTAACACGTGGTCCTGTCTTTCCCAAAAACTTACTAGTCGAATCTTCAAAGACTTTACTTATTAAAGATTGATTAACATTCTTAATAGGAAAATCTTTGTCAGAGTAGATTTTATCATCACCAACAAGAGTGTACAGCAAGTTCACACCCTCTGACTCTTGTGCAGACGAGGACTCGATTGCAACAGTCTTAGCGGGTTTTGCAGGGGGATCACATAGAATGTGATTCTCAAGAGGTATGTCCTCATCTTTGACTTCCGCATCAGACTTTGCTGGGATGGTATCATCAGATTCATCATCAGAAGAATCAGCATCCTCAATGATGACTGGAGGATCCTGATTCAGTTCAGCAGAAGATACACATGCATCTGCTGAAGTATCTGAGTCTGGTGATACATCTTTCTTGTATCCGAGTCCTGCTGCAAACTCCTTTACATCTAGAGGAACAGATGGTTCAAAGAACACTCTATCCTCCTCGTCAGGCATCGCATCATAATTGTGTCTCACAGGTGGTGGACATCTCTTATATCCTATGCATGTGACATCCCGTTTTTCTTTCTGAACGTCAATGATGTGATCCAACACATAGCTAGAACTCAAATAGCTATCTAGCTTGAGTTGGATTGCCTCACTTTCCGTTTTTACACAGACCATTTCTTTTTGCATTGTCTCAAGACGTGAGATATACAAATTAATGTCCGTTTGTTTTCTGGAAACCATTTTAGTCAATTCAGTTTTATCTTTCTTTAATGTCTCAATCATTGACTTAAATTCTTTTTCATGGTTTTCATAAAACATATTGGCTTCTGTGCATTTTGAAAGATCCACGGTCAACTTCTGGTTGTGGATAAAAGTCACATCATATTTCTCTTGCAAAGCTTCGTGTTTGCTTTGCAATTCACACCACTTGGCATTCAATGAAACATGTTTGTCTTGCAAGTCAAACAAACTAGCTTGTAAAGCATCATGTTTGCCTTGCAACTCAGACATGTTTGCCTTTAATCTAGCACAATTATCACAATCTACAGCAGTTGGTTCATCAACACATACCTGACTGGAATTACTCTCAGGTGTTGGCCTTTCTGCATCAGAATCAACAGTCTCCCTTGATGATTCACATTCAGATCCATCCTCACTTGAACTTGAAGTTGTATCACCCTCAACTGAAGTTGAAACATCTTCATCTGAACTACTCACATGTTCAGAACTGTTATTATTCCCCGAGGATCCACCCTTGCTGACATCTTTGACAATTTCAGCATACAACGCCGTTTTTGTCTGACTACTGTTCTTGGGATTAAGAAATGATGATTCTACAGTAGAATAATGGTGTTGTACGGCAACTGGGGGTAATGGATTTCCATACATGTCTGTGGTGGGAGCTGGCTTTACAGGAACTAGTTTTGGATTGCCAAAACAATCTGTGATTGTGACGTACTCCGTTTTTAATGGAGCATGTGGAACGGGTCTTGCAAACGAAGTACTGGAAGTTCCAAAATACATATCAGAATTGCATGGCACACTGGATCTTGCAGAAAACGTACTGCTCTCTGCAATTGACGGATTACCCCATGCTGGATTCATTTTTGATCAGAAAAATGAATACTATATCAATGTCTCGAAGGATAATAGCCACCCGAAAGATCACACACAGCCGAAGGATCCTGATTCGAAAGATCCACTAGTTCGAACGATCTAACTTGTAAAACAGAAACCTGTTAACAATAAACAGACCAGACTCGAAAGATATTCGAAAGATCACAATTGTTCGAATGATCAACAGTGTTCGAAAGATCACTGTTGACTTTCGAGCAATGGCTTCGAAAGATTCAAAATCTCGAAAGATTCACTCTTGAAAGATCCTTATCTTTCGAGATAAATCCTTATCTTTCGTATAACAGTCTTTCGAAAAGATTCCTTGGTCGAAAGATATGTTTCGGACTTCGAAGGATGGGTCGAAGGATGATGATCTTTCGAGCCTTCCTTGATCGAAAGATGATCTTTCGATGTCGAAGGATATCTTTCGAAGTCGAAGGATATCTTTCGAATGTGTACTGACACACTGACACAGATGTGACGGGTTGGTGAAAAGGTGATGGGTTGGTAAGTCAACTTTCGGCAAAAGGGTATGGCAGACTGTACTATCTTACCAACCACGATTTTCAAACAAGAACTTACCCAAAATGGTAAATTTAACCCAGAAACCGGTGACCGGAACCTTAACCGGAATATTGCCGGAATTCACCAAATCACTCAAAAACAAGTTTTCAAGTTACCCAACCCACTTATGAACACTCCCGGTAAGTTTAAAACACGTTTTCCAGTTTAAAAGTGAAGAAAAACCAACAAAAACGGGTGTTAAACCAAGTGTTCAAACACACACCAAGAACTTGAAAAACCCGGTTTTAAACAAGGTAAAGAGCCAAGCTCTGATACCACTTGTAGGTCCCTTTTTGTCGGAGGATGACGAACCTCAAACCTTGTTATACTAACCCACTAGCGAGTGCGGAATCCAAGCTAGCAAGCAAACCGAGATTAAGCAAGTACAAGCACAACACACACGGGTTCACCGATTAACACAACTTGTATTAATGCAAATGAAGGTTTCGGTTACAAGCACAATGTTTACAAACCTAACTTGTAAACTCTCAAAGTGTGTGTGTGAGTTCTGGACAGAAAGCTCTCAAGAAGTCTCTCTCTCTTTCGGTGTGTGCACCTATGTAAACTCTCAGAACTGTCTAACACAACACACTGCATGGGTATAAATACCCAGCTCATGATGTCTGGTCCGAAGGATCCGATAGATGGTCCGAAGGATCATCTATCGAAGACAAAGTATTCGAAGGATAAGCAGGGACCTCGAAAGATCATCTTTCGAGGTCTAATCATTCGAAGCATATCTTTCGATGAGATCGAAGGATCCACATCATCCTTCGATCTCTTATCCTTCGAGACAGAACATCTTTCAACTTTTACCAACTGTTGTCCAAGTCGAACCGGAGGATGGTTGACTTGGTCAACTGACAACACAAGAACAGGACATCGTTTACATCGTGACCGAATACAGACAAAGTACAGACACAAGTGCACCAACAAAACTATTCTTGGTGTTTTTCGTAAGCTTTATTCTAAGATGAGATTTGCTTGACTTAAGCGTTTTCATAAAATTTGCTTTTATTAGATCTTAATTATCCCCAATACATAACAATCTTACTGCTCTTACTCATAAAAGTACTACATAAGAAAACTAGAGTATGATTGGTGGGATAAGTCATACATTAGAGTTAATTACTGTTTTCGTCCATTTGGTTTGTCAAAAATCACTATTTCAGTCCATTAGTTTAAAAATTACGATTTCAGTCCCCCATGGTTTCACATTCGTAACCATTTCAGTACACCTCGTAACCATTTCAGTCCCTGTACTTACAGAATAAATGGATTGAAATGGTTATGAAAGTAAAACCACAGGGACTGAAATGGTTACGAAAGTGAAACCATAGGGACTGAAATCACAATTTTTAAATTAATGGACTAAAATAGTGATTTTTGACAAACCAAAGGGACGAAAACAGTAATTAACTCCAAACATTATGTCTCTTATGATAATTAAGAACTCATTTAATAATTGCTATCATGGTAACTATTCTAAATTCTGAATTTCCTAAGACTAAACTGATTTCCTTGGAAGAATCAAAAGAACTCCTAAAATGCATGTATTCACTCTAAATTCTAACTAAAAGGTTAAGTGGCATCAATGACACATCATATTCATGGAAATTAGTAAAGTTGTCAAGTGCGTTACATAATAAATTTTTCCATCACTACAATTTGATGCCTTTAGAATCAACTATAACACTCAAGAGTACTAAAGGAAAATGAGTGTGTTGATTAGCAATATATGTACAGAAAAAGGAACGCCTGAAACTGAATGTTATTCACCTCGTTAGCACTAAGCCTAAAAAGAGGATAGTTCTTAGGTCTAGAAACATAATAAAAGTAGTACTTCCAGTTTTAAGTTTCTCAAAGAGAAAGTCTCACTGCAAAACTATGCCATTAGATTGGGCACAAGCAACGAGACTATCCATAATTCAAAACGTACAACTAACTAAGATAGCTAGTCACAAACTAGTGATATTTAAGTATGCTAATATTAATATTCCAATTAACATATGATTGTTTAAGTCTAGTTCTATATGTTTCCTTACCATAAATCAACAAATAATTAACAAGAGAGTTAGAGGCTTAAAGATATAAGAACCATAATAAATTGTTTTGTATTGGGCTTCATGATACCTTATATATTTTTGGGATAACTCGGAATTTAGTATCAATTCTAAAGCAACATTATAACAGTTATGAGGTTTGCATGGCCAACACAACTTCACACTTACCTTAAACTCTCATATTATTTGTTATCACGCTATCTTAATAGAAACCTTTGTAAGATAGAATTAGATGATATTATAAACTTTCGCAACTTTTGTTATCATGCAAATGAAAGTTTAACAAAAGAAAATGAAATTTGCGAACTTCATCCATTGAGGCCAAAGTTCTTGAGAAATCATGATCACAGTGATAAGGGATGAAATTTTATCAATTTTCATTTTCAGTGACTTAAAAACATGTGTTAAGTGCCCTAATTAAGTTGTTTATTGATTAGAATCGGTTGGTGTTCTAATGTAGACCCAAGCATGTTGAATTCCCAACAACTTTTAAAGTCAATGGGAGCAGTAAAAGTCCTTAAAAGTCCTTATGATGACTTGCCGAAAATACAAGAGGCGGGGGAGAGACTCATTAAATTTTACTACGAATTTAACTCCGATTGCACCTCTTGTACACTATACTGAACCATCTCTTACACACTTAGAAACTAATGTTGCTCCTTATATACCCAAAAATGATAACATCTTCCCAAGAGCTAATCCATAATATTGAAACTTTTAATAAACTTGATAATCAACTTAGGAGGTCATCTAGGTTTAAAAGTCAACTAAATTTGATGATTTTGTAACCTAATTGACTAAATTTAAAATGGATGTTGGAAAGTTTACTAATCCTACCTCTTCAAATTATGCCATAACTACCGATCAGTCGTCTAAATGGAATAAATAAATTATTAGAAAACACGGCTCTATGAGTTAAATTAACGTTTGGTATTTGGTTGAATTGCCTAAGGGTGTTCATAACTAAACTAAATCCTAATGGAAACGTTAAGGCACTAAGAAGCATGATTGATTGCTAAAGGTTACACTCAAGAGGGATAAATTATCAAAAAAAAAAAAAAAAACAAAAACAAATCTCCTTACATGTCTCACAAAAGGTTTCTTTGGAGATCATTATTGTTCCGGTAGCTTATAATAAGTTAGAGCTAAATTAGATTACCATTTAAACAACTTTCCTAACAAGTCACCTACATGTTCATAAAATAATGTGAAAGTTCTGAAATGAAGGTCAAGAACACTTAGTACGTAAGTCAATGAACTCCATGCATGGGTTGAAGCAAATATCAAATTGTGATGAAATATTAATGCAATTATTTTCATCAAGAATCAAGATGAGTGGGAGCAACTAATACAAATTTGACCTTACATAGATGACATTCTTTTGACAATTATATGTTATATGAGTCAAAGTATTGTTCACACATATATTTTATCATGATGGATCTGATAGATACCTCTCACATAATAGACGTTTTTTTAATATAGGTATGTGGGTAAAACTCAAATGAACGAGAAGTCTTCAAGAAGTCACTTTGTATCCACTTTGCGGATATCAGGTGGTGTTAATGAGGTAAATCAAGAAAAAGTTAGCAGTTAAGGAAGTAGGTCAAACAGGTTGAAAGTCGCCCAAAGTTTATTTTTTATACATAAAGCGTCCTAAATCATTTTGTTCAAAAAGTCAGATTATTATTGAATTAATACAACTTTTGTAATCGAAACACCCATACCAAAATTACCTGTTTGACCGGACCCATTCAACGGGCTTAGTTCCATAAGCTTTACCTTAAGTGGGTCCTTACACATGTAACATACAATATTGCTCTCCTTTAGATGCTAATAGGATAAATGAGATTATTTTCTAATGCTTCATTAATTAGAAGCCTTATGTAGGTTCAAGTCTAAACACGTTTAGATATTGATCACATTGCTGAACACTAGACCAATCTAGATTATTATCAAGCATCTAATAATATCTTTAAGAAACGAGAGACTATAGTTTAAAGAAGGAGTGAAAACTCAAACCGTTGATTACTCTAACTTTGTTATATTCGAAGGAATCAAAATGTAATTTCGAGGGGTATATCTTAAGTTAGCAGACAAATCTATGTCATGGAGGAGTCATAAAAAAACTGTTGACAACCTAAGTTATAATGACTTAATGTGTTGCTAATCACAACACAAATATCATTAAATGTTGTTGACAATTTACTAGTGGATTCAAAATTTAGTAACTCCATATAAATATTATATTGAAGACTTATGCATATTAAAACCTATTTTGGATTCGGTACCATGGTATCATGGTTATGGTTTCATGGATTATCATATATGATTAAACCTGTTTTGATCTCATTGAAATGTCAATGTTCGAAATTCACAATGAAACACGGTTTTAGATATTAGTTCCAGGCTTAAATATGATAAAATTATTCAAGAGTAGTTTGAATGTTCATAAAACTATTCTTGGTGTTCTTAATAAGCTTCATTCTAAGATGAGATTTGCATGACTTAAGAGTTTTCATAAAATTTGCTCTTATTGGATCTTAATTATCCCCCGAGACATAACAATCCTACTGCTCTTCTCATAAAAGTACAACATAAGAAAACTAGAGTATGACTGGTGGGATAAGTCAAATATTATGTCTCTTATGATAATTAAGAACTCATTTAATAATTGCTATCACGGTAACTATTCTAAATTCTGAATTTCCTAAGACTAAACTGATTTCCTTGGAAGAATCAAAAGAACTCCTAAAACGCATGCATTTACTCTAAATTCTAACTAAAAGGTTAAGTGACATCCGTGAACACATCATAATACTGTTGGTGCACTTGTGTCTGTACTTTGTCTGTATACGGTCCCGATGTAAAACGATGTCTTTGTTAGTCATGTAAGTTTGACCGAGTCAACCATCCTCCTGGTTTGACTTGGCCAAACAGTTGTATCATGGTTGTAAATTGTCTGTGTCGAAGGTGGGTCATCGAAGGATTGTTTCTATCCTTCGATGAGCTCGAAAGATATCCCACGAAGGATACTGATGGACCTCGAAGGATATACCATCCTTCGAGGTATATGTGGATCCTTCGATGGCAGTATGATCAATAGATGATGTTTCGATCAGTAAACCTGATCCTTCGACCAAATGATCTGTGCTGGGTATATATATACCCATGCAGTGTGTTCACAAAAAGTTAGACACATATAGACAGAAGGATAGACATACATAGAGAGAGTATTCTGTCAAGAACACACACACACACTTTGAGAGTTTGCAAAACAGATTTGTAAACATTGAGCTTGTAACCGAACCTTTCATACGCATTAATACAAGTGGTGTTAATCGGTGAATATTGTGTGTCTTGTGTTTGTGCTTGTGTCATCTCGGTTTGCACTCTAGCTTGGATTCCGCACTCGCTAGTGTGTTTCACATAACAAGGTTAAGGTTTGACCTCATCCTACGAGGGACCTACAAGTGGTATCAGAGCCGTGGCTCTTTTCCTTGTTAAAACCGAGTTTTTACAAGACTTTGGAGTGTTTGGACACTTGGTTTAGCACCCGTTTTTAGTGTTTTTCTCGCATTTCTTGACGTAAAAACGTGTTCTAAACTAACCGGGTGTGTTCAAGGACGGGTTGGGTAACTTAAAACTTGTTTTTAAGAAACTTGGTGATTTCCGGCCAAAATTCCGGTGTGCTCCGGTGACCGGATTTTCTGGATAAGACTTTCCATTTTAGGCAATATTTTATTTGAAAAGTCTGAGTTGGTAGAAAGCATGGTCTGATCATACCCTTCTGCCGAAAGTTGACTACCAACCCATCACCTTTTTCACCAACCTGTCAACGTTGTGTCAGCTGTGTCAGAAAAGATCGAAGGATATCCTTCGAAATCGAAAGATCATCTTTCTATCAAGGGAGTTTCGATAGATAATCATCTTTCGAACAGTCCTTCGAGGTCTGAGACTTATCCTTCGATCTAGGGAATCTATTCGAAGGATATATATTCGAAAGATAAGGATCTTTCAATTGTGAATCTTTCGAAATCATTGTTCGAAATTCAACAGTGATCTTTCGAACACTGTTGATCCTTCGAACAAGAGTTGATCCTTCGATTGTGGTCTGTTTAGATTTAACAAGTTTGTGTTTTTCTGTCTTTCGATCAGGGATCCTTCGGCTGGTTGTTATCTTTCGGGATATTCATATAGAATTCATTTTTCTTATCAAACATGAATCCGAGTTGGTGGGGAACTCCGGCTCCAGATAGTGGAAAATACACAAGTACAGGTTCCACTCCCTCATGGTGGGGTACACCGGCTCCAGATAGTGGAAAGTACACAAATACAAGTCTATCTCCTTCATGGGCCGAGTCTCCGGTGTCGACATCTTCGCAAGCAAATGCCATATCGTCAGGTCAATGGGCATTAGTATCGAATCAAACTCCGAGCATTCAAAGTATTCTCTTAAGCGAAAGCGAAACCGGAAGTTTGAATCGACCTCCAAAATTGATGCACTTAAATGAGTATCCGGGTTGGGCTGATAGATTTCGTACATATGTTCTTGGTCAAAATACAGAGCTGTGGATACGTTTCACCACAGATTTCGATCAAGCTATAGAGGTTGCTGCTTCATCGACTGCTACGTTTGCCGATCTTCCAGAAGATCAAAAGAAAACATATGATCTGGAAAAGAAAGCGTACGCCATCCTCACTCAGGCGTTAAGCAAGGATATTTATCACCAGTTTGTCAGTTTCAAGACAACGAAGAAGTTGTGGGACGGGTTGAAAACCAGAGGAGTAGGAAATGAAGCAACACGTCAATTGCGTCATGATCTTCTCAAGAAAGAATTTGACGGTTTTACGTGCATAGATAAGGAGTCCTTGGGAGACATGACAAGCCGGTTTTATCACTTGCTTACAGAGTTGAACAATTTTGGAGTAGCGACAACTACAGCAGAGGTGGTGAAGAAGTTTGCTGATGCATTGCCTCCCCAATGGAACAGTTTCTTGGAGATTTTAAAATATAACGGGGTTTTGGCTACCACAAACATCAACGACTTCGTGCAGCTTTTGGAGAACAAGGATCAGGAGGAAACCTTGAAAGCAAAAAGAGTTCCAGTGCCACAGAATCCGGAAATGTATTACGGAACTTCAGGTACTTCTTCTGCAAGATCCATTGTGCCAAGCAACCCTGGTTCACATGCTCCACTGCAGACGGCTTTTGTCACAAGCACGGATATGTATGGAAATCAGATACAAGTCCCTGTTAAGCCACCTCCCACCACAGACATGTATGGAAATCCAATACAACCACCTCCTCCTGCTCAAGCATGCTATGGAGGTACATCATCTGCTGGTCAGCAATCAAAGCCAGATACAGTACGGCTCAACACTTCAAGCTTTTCAAAGGTTAGTGTGGAAGTAGCAAAGGAACACATGGAGCTGCTTAACACTTTAGTGAGTGCGTACTGCGGGCTAGTGGAAGGTCAGATTGGTAACATTAATCTGACACAAGAAGACTATCAGCAGATCGATAAAGAGGAGATGGAGATGATGGACATCAAGTGGGCCTTTGCTAGTGCTGTTAGACGAGCAAAGGACTTCATGGAGAGAACAGGCAGAACCAGCTTGGAAAGTAAGAAAGACACCAAGTATGGGTTCGATAAACAGGCTGTGAAGTGCTTTATTTGTGGTGAACGTGGCCATTTCAAACGTGAATGTACGAGGCCTTCTCAACATGGGAACCAGAACCCTTTCAGAGGTCAAGGGAACAGGGCAAATCAGAACCAAGCAAGGAACAATGAGCGTACATTGGTACCGGTTAACAACCAAAGTCAAGCGGGACCATCAAATGCCAACCAGGCACTTGTGGTTCAAGTAGATGAAGGTTGTGACTGGTCAATTCAGTTGAGTAGTGATGCTCTAGATGGAACAGCATGTTTTGCTGAAGTTGTAAAGGATCTTGTTCACACCAGTGGTGGAGAATCCTCCGCCAATGGTGGTGAATCTTCTGAGGATGAAGACTCCTCCGGTTATAGCAGGAGTTCAGATGGAGAATCCTCAAGTTCAGGCGATGAGAATGTGGGTGAGACATCAAGTGCGTCAGTCGATGCAGATATTGATGAGCTTTTGGAGGAAGATGCAGCAAGAACTGATAGAAGATCTATTTTGGTGGATCAAGCTGCTTATTCTTCGTCTTCTCTCCATTCAGCCTTTATGGGTAATGTCGACAGTTCATCAAGTCAGGTATGTGTCGATGAACCCACTGCTATTAATTGTGATAACTGTGATAGTTTGCGTACTAAATGTGATGATTTAGAAGCAAACATGTCTGAGTTGCAAGGCAAACATGATGCTTTACAAGCTAGTTTGTTTGACTGGCAAGACAAACATGTTTCGTTGAATGATAAGTGGTGTGACTTGCAAAGCAAACATAAGGCTTTGCAAGAGAAATATGATGTGACATTCATCCACAACCAGAAGTTGACTGTGGATCTTTCCAAATGCACTGAAGCCAATATGTTTTACGAAAACCATGAAAAAGAGTTTAAGTCAGTAATTGAAACATTAAAGAAAGATAAAACCGAACTGACAAAAATGGTTTCAAGAAAACAAACTGACATTAATTTGTATATATCTCGTCTTGAGATTATGCAAAAGAGATGGCTTGTGTGAAAACCGAAAGTGAGGCGATCCAACTTAAGCTAGACAGTTATTTGAGCTCTAGCTATGTGTTGGATCACATCATTGACGTTCAGAAAGAGAAACGGGATATCACATGCATAGGCTATAAAAAATGTCCACCACCAGTTAGACACAATTATGATGCAATGCCTGATGAGGAGGATAGAGTGTTCTTTGAACCATCTGTTCCTCTAGATGTAAAGGAGTTTGCTACAGGGCTCGGATACAAGAAAGAAGTATCCTCAGATTCAGATGTGTCAGCAGATACATGTGTGTCTTCTGCTGAACTGAATCAGGATCCTCCTGTCCTTATTGAGGATGCTGATTCTTCTGATGATGAATCTGATGATGCTATCCTAGCAAAGTCTAATGCGGTAGTCAAAGATGAGGACATACCTCTCGAGAATTACATTCTATGTGATCCTCCTGCAAAAACCGCTAAGACTGTTGCAATCGAGTCTTCTTCTGAAAAGGAGTCGGAGAGTGAGAATTTGCTGTACACTTTGGTTGGGGATGATAAGATTTATTCAGACAAAGATTTTCCGATTAAGAATGTTAATCAATCATTAATCAGTAAAGTCTTTGAAAATTCGACTAGTAAGTTTTTGGGAAAGACAGGACCACATGTTACAGTAACACAATGTCCTCCTATCCCAAAGGCCGAAATTCGAAAACAATTTGGCAATAAGAAATTACCAACAGTACCAAAACAGCAAAATCACACCAATCAAAAGGGAAAATCACCGGCTCAAACTCAGAAGAAGCCGAATCAAAAGAAGAAGAAGAATGTGAACTTTGTGAAATCAAAGGGAACGGACAAAATTGAAACCTTTGAAAACAAATCCAACTTAGAATTTGTTAAGAAAGCAACTGTACAGAAAAGAAATGAATCTAACAGTTCAAAACCTAGTACCTCGGGATCACAAAGTTCATCATCATCGGCTAGACGGTCACATGATACTTCGGGGTTTGTTAAACGAAGATCATGTTTTGAGTGTGGAACAATTGGACATATAATTCGAAATTGTCCATATCTTCATAAACAAAAAGGAAAAGTTGATGTTCCCCGTGACCAAACTGACCGCAAGCGATCTGTTTCTATAAAACAAGATCCCCGCCTTGTAAAAGAAAGGGAAAAGAAACAGAAACGCCAACAGGTCAAGAAGATTGAAAAAGCAATTAAAACCGATGTGGTTAACAAAACATCTGTTACTGTAAAACCAGACGTTTCAAAAACTTCAAACAATCATGAAGTTAAAATTTTAAAGAATAACACTTGTAAAACAAAACAGACCTGGAAACCAAAAACGGTTAATGAATCAGGGGGACCATCACAATTTACCAATCATCAAAGACAAGAGGTTATTGTTATTGATGAAAATGGAAGACCCAAGACCACAATGGCTTGGGTCCCCATCTCCAACTAATCATTTGAGTTCATGTGCAGGGTGTTCCAGGAGGAACTATCAGTAGTCATTGGATTGTTGATAGTGGGGCATCCAGGCACATGACAGGCGACATGAAGCTTCTCTACGACGTCAAATCTATTAGAGGAGGTTATGTTGCTTTTGCTGGAGATAAGGGTGGTTATATTACGGGTGAAGGAATGATATCCAACGGGATTGTCAGCTTTGACAAAATCAACTTTGTGCAACAACTTGATCACAATCTTCTTAGTGTTTCTCAAATTTGTGACAAGCAGTTCTCAGTACACTTTGATGCTAATGGATGTTATGTGCTGAAACCCGGCTTCAAAATTCCAAAAGAATGGATTCTCTTGTCTGCTCCAAGGATAAATGATTTGTACGTCCTTGATATGAGCCAGGCTATTACTACGTCTGCACAAGAAACATGTTTCGTTTTCCAAAGCCACAGAAAAAGACTCAATCTCTTGGCACAGACGAATGGGTCACATTCACTTACGCAAAATGAATCATTTGGTTTCAAATGAATTGGTGAATGGTGTTCCTCTCAAAAATTTCCATCTTCAAGACGTCTGTGCTTCGTGCCAAAAGGGTAAACAAACAAAGAAGAAGCACCCTACAAAGAAGATCAACACGGTGGCAGTTCCTCTTGAACGTTTGCACATGGATTTGTTTGGTCCAGTCAAGCACAAGAGTATTCGGAATGATCAATACTGCCTCGTGATTACTGATGATTATTCAAGATTTTCTTGGGTGGCATTCATGGCACACAAGAGTGAAACCTTTGGAATTATCAAAAACTTGATTGTTCAGATTGAGAATTTGTATAAGTTGAAGGTTAGGCGGATACGTAGCGACAATGGTACTGAATTCAAAAATCATGCCATGGCGGAGTTTTGCACTTCAAAAGGTATTCTTCATGAATTTCGTGCAGCTTATACTCCTCAACAAAATGGCGTCGCTGAACGTAAGAACCGCACATTGATCGAGACTGCTAGGACAATGTTGGTAGAGTCGCAGTTGCCCATTCCATTCTGGACTGAAGCTGTGGCCTCTGCATGTTATACATTGAACCGAGTCCTTACAGTCAAAAGGCACAACAAGACCTGCTTTGAGCTTCTTAACAAACGGAAACCAGATTTGTCTTATCTTGAACCGTTTGGAGCTCCATGCACAATGATCGATCCTAATGGAAAGTTTGGGGCAAAAGCAATTGAGTGATACTTTCTTGGGTATGCCACCCCTAACTTAAGAGTCTGGAATCTAGAGACAAAAAGGGTCGAAGAATGGTCTGAGGTCAGAGTACATAGGCACACTTTGCCAGTCAAATGTCCTGGTCAGCCTTGGATGTTTGAGTACGATGACTTTTTCAATTCGATCAATGTTGAAGCCGTTGAAGAAAATGCTGCGGCAAGGATGTTTTTCGAGAGTGACAATGCAACAGTTTCACCGGTGGTTCGTCCAATTCTTGTCAATCAAGAACCATCTTCGGTGAACAACAATACTCTCGACAATGAGGATTTTCACGATGCTGCCGAATTGAACGAATCTTCAGAGGATGATGAATTTCTAGATGCAGATCAAGAAGCTCCAACAACAGCAGTTCATGGTACTTCAGAGGGTACTCCTCCAGTGGATGCCCACAGAACAGCTGAAGCAACTGCATCATCCTCTTTGTCAATTCCGGGCATTGATTTAGTTGTTGATCTCAATCTCAACAACCTGGGTATAAATATTCCAGTTCGAGAAAATCCTGAGACAAGGATTCATAATACCCATCCTCAACAAAACATCATCGGAAATGTGTAAAGTGGCATTCAAACAAGAAACATGTTGCGGAACAACAACAATGCAGGCTTGTATGCGGCTATTAGAGAATCCGGGCAACAAAATGATTGGTCTTTCGTGTGTTATGTTTCACAGGAAGAGCCAAGAACTTGGAAAGAAGCCATGAAAGATAACTCTTGGGTGGAAGCAATGCAGGAAGAATTGCAGCAATTCCAGAAGCTGGGTGTCTGGAAACTCGTAGAGAAACCTGCTGGATACAAGAAGATTGGTACCCGTTGGGTGTTCAAATGCAAAAAGGATGACCGCGGAGTTGTTATCCGGAACAAAGCACGTTTAGTCGTTCAAGGTTTTCGTCAGATTGAAGGGATCGACTACAACGAAGTGTATGCACCTGTTGCACGTCTCGAAGCAATTCGAATCTTTCTAGCCTATGCATCTTTCAAAGGATTCAAGGTTTATCAGATGGACGTGAAAAGTGCATTCTTACATGGTATGGTTGAAGAAGAGGTGTATGTCGAACAACCTCCAGGTTTTGAAGATCCTATCCATCCCGATCGGGTTTGGTTGCTCAACAAAGCTCTCTATGGTCTTCATCAAGCACCGCGAGCTTGGTATGCAACCTTATCTAACTATCTGCTGGAGAACGGTTTTCGAAGGGGTCTTATCGACTGTACTCTTTTCATCAAAGAACAAGATGGAGATCTTCTTCTGGTACAGGTATATGTTGATGATATTATGTTTGGTTCTACTAATGATGTCTTGTGTAGGAATTTCGAGCGCATTATGCAGGATAAATTCGAGATGAGTGCTATGGGGGAAATGAACTTCTTCTTGGGCCTACAAGTGCAACAAACGGAGTCTGGGATATTCATCCATCAGACTAAATATGTTGGTGACATCTTGAGCCGGTTCCAGATGTCTGACGCAACGCCCATTGGTACCCCATTGCCGATAAATCACGGAATTACTCCAGACTTGAAGGGTGAAGCTGTTAGTCCTTCATACTACCGCGCAATGATCGGATCTCTTATGTACCTCACAGCATCAAGGCCAGACATAATGTACCCAACGTGCCTGCTTGCCAGATATCAAGTCAATCCGAAGGCCTCACATCTTGCAGTTGTAAAAAGGATTTTTCGTTATTTGAAGGGTTACCCAGACACCGGTCTATGGTACCCTAGGGATAATAACTTTGAATTGGTCGCTTTCAGTGATTCTGATTTTGGTGGATGCAAAATCGACGGTAAATCCACAACGGCTGGATGTCAGTTTTTAGGAAATCGCCTAGTCACATGGCAGTGCAAGAAGCAGACGTGCGTCGCTACATCAACATGCGAAGCTGAATACATTGCTGCCTCAAGTTGTTGCTCTCAAGTTCTGTGGATCCAACAACAATTGCGGGACTACGGTTTTGAATTCCTAACTACTCCTATCTAACTTGATAATTCTGCTGCTTTAAAGATCACTAGAAATCCTGTGCAGCACTCAAAGACCAAACACATCGAAATCAAATATCACTTCATACGTGATTGCTTTGAGAAAAGACTAATCGATGTTGTTAAGGTCCAAACCGATGACCAACGTGCCGACCTTTTTACCAAAGCTTTTGAGAAATCAAGATTTGACTTCTTATTATTGGTAAACGGCATTAAGGTCAAGCCAGAGTAAAACCAACATCGGAAAATCATTTTTGTAAATACCTTTGTGTTTTAAATTTGTCTTAGTTTATTGATTTTAGGGGGAGTAAATCCAAAAATTTAAAAATCCAAAAACATCGAAAAAATTTCAAAAACACAAAAACAATAGAAAAACAAAAATGAGTTTCCTGGCGAGCAAAAGAGAACATGATAGTACATCAGTGGTCTATCCAAACCTCTTTAAACCTTAAATGAAAAACGATAAGTAGCTCTATATAAGATGTATCGGTAGGCTCACAATCATTTTAAAGTGTGCAGGGTGATATAAATCTTAAACCGACTGAAGACCAGGTGGGAACCATTAATTGGCATATGGTCTTAGTACCGAAATTTCGTTTGATGGATTGCCGAGGTTCTGAGATATTCGGTCTTTATGCTGCTTATCATCTGGGTATCATGGTTGCATCTTTTACCAAAAAATAACGGGGACGCAAGTCTAGATCTTCCATGATACTATACATACGTGTACATATTGCATACGACCTCAATAAGTGATCAACAATCACATGTCCAAAACAAAATAAGTGATAATATATCACATTATCCGGGAGTCAAGTTCGTCTCTCTGCTGTACGGAAGTACTGACCTGTTCACGGACTTGCTCCTGTGCCCTCATGCATATGAAAATCAAGTTCCTCATCAATAAGTGATTTCATCACATAGGGCTTGTTTTCAAATCAAAATAAGTGAGAATCTCACATCATATACGATCAAACAGATGATAATCGGTATACTCACCGGTAAGATGAACCCTCGTGCATACCTTGATACGGGAATGTGTCGTGATGTGGATGAACACCGGTCGGTAAGTATAAATCATACCTTAACGTATCCCCTCTCCATGATTACATCTGATAAGTTGAGCTTAAGTGGACAACAATACCGATAATTGTTATAGGATGCTTATCTTAATGTTAACTAACTGAACAACAAGAGCGTTTTGGCATGACCGTACACTGATATAATTCTCTTACCCTCGAAACTCGCAAAAAGAATGTCTGTATATATTTATTTCCTGCTTTCAGTCTTTACATTTGAAAAATTCAAAAATACCAAAAAGATTTTAAGAATGTTTTAATATAAACTTTATAAAAGCCAAAAAGATTTTATTTCTATTTTATTTTCGATCGTACGATGTTGGATCTCGAGTCTTCGTTACCTGAAACCTGAACGAAAACCAAAGTGACTAAATCTTCATAAACGGTCGAAATTTGCAAGTTTTGAAAGTTGGAATCTAAAACTGACAAATTTATTAAACTTTCAAACTGTCGGACGGTGTTTGATTGTGACATGGTCATACGTGTGTCGTTTGTTTATACTAACTATATTCCAAGCAGTTGTTCTCATTACGCGTTTAGATTTCTTGCATGTGCAGATTCTAAAGGCAAGGAGAACATGGTCGATGACAAAGCTTCGGAATGAAGACACAACGTGAAGGCGCTCAAAAGATGAAGATGATCGAGTTGCCGCTGACCATCATCAACACCACAAGGATCTCAATTCATAAAGATCAAGTATTTCACAAGCATAACTCAAGGGGGAGCTTATGTTAAGGGGGAGTTTGTCAACACACTTCATACATGATACGGGTAGTTTGTTGATACACTCTCTGCTTTCAAGACGTGAAAACTTAGAAGATCCTCCGACATTGAAGACTTGAAAGGACATTAGAGTCTTGAAGACACGAAGATCAAAGATGATCAAGATCGAGACAAAGCTACAGCCAAGGGGGAGTTTGTTGGTGCACTTGTGTCTGTACTTTGTCTGTATTCGGTCATGATGTAAAACGATGTCTTTGTTAGTCATGTAAGTTTGACCGAGTCAACCATCCTCCTGGTTTGACTTGGCCAAACAGTTATATCATGGTTGTAAATTGTCTGTGTCGAAGGTTGGGTCATTGAAGGATTGTTTCTATCCTTCGATGAGCTCGAAAGATATCCCACGAAGGATACTGATGGACCTCGAAGGATATACCATCCTTCGAGGTATATGTGGATCCTTCGATGGCAGTATGATCGATAGATGATGTTTCGATCAGTAAACCTGATCCTTCGACCAGATGATCTGTGCTGGGTATATATATACCCATGTAGTGTGTTCACAAAAAGTTAGACACATATAGACAGAAGGATAGACATACATAGAGAGAGTATTATGTCAAGAACACACACACACACTTTGAGAGTTTGCAAAACAGATTTGTAAACATTGAGCTTGTAACCGAACCTTTCATACGCATTAATACAAGTGGTGTTAATCGGTGAATATTGTGTGTCTTGTGTTTGTGCTTGTGTCATCTCGGTTTGCACTCTAGCTTGGATTCCGCACTCGCTAGTGTGTTTCACATAACAAGGTTAAGGTTTGACCTCATCCTATGAGGGACCTACAAATACAAACATGCCATGACCCATAAACCAAAGGCTTATGCATGGAAATTAGTAAAATTGTCCAGTGCGTTACATAATAACTTTTTCCATCATTATAATTTAACGCCTTAAGAATTAGCTATAACACTCAAGAGTACCAAAGAACAATGAGTGTGTTGGTTAGCAACATAAGTAAAGAAAAAGGAACGCCTGAAATTGGAAAACAAGATGTCATTCACCTCACTACCACTAAACCTAAAGAGATGATAGTTCTAAGGTCAAGACACATAATATAAGTAGTACTTCCAGCTTTAGGGTTCTCAAAGGGAAAGTCTCACTGCAAAATCTATGTAATCGTATTAGGCACAAGCAACTAGACTATCCATAATTTAAAGGAACATCTGGATAACATAGGTAGTCACAAACTAATCATATTTAAGTCTGCTAATATTAATATTCAGATTAAACACATTACGGTTTAAGTCTAGTTCTATCCGTTTCCTTACCATAAATCAACATATATTTAACATGAGAGTTAGCCGCAAATTTAATGTTAAAGTTATAAGAACCATAATAAACATGTTTGTATTGGGCTTCATGATACCTTACATACTTTGGGGATTACTCGGAATTTAGTATAAATACCAAAGCTACATTGTGAAAGTTGTGGGGTATGCATGGCAAAAACAACGTCACACTTACCTTAAACTCTTATATTATTTGTTATAGCTATTTGGATAGAAACCTTTGTAAGATGGAATTAGATGATATTATACACTTTTCGTTATCATGCAAATGAAAGTTTAACAAAAGAAAAATGAGATTTGTGAACTTCATCAATTGAGGCCAAAGTTCATGAGAATCATGATCACGATGATATGGGATGAAATTTTATCAATTTTCATACTCAGTGACTTAAAATCATGTGTTAAGTGCCCTAATATTTACATGGCTAAAGGAATAAGTAATGTTTTACCATAATTTATAATTCACTGGAGCTTATCCCAAAAAGAATATTTAGACATAATTCATTTATCATTTAAAAGCATATTTACTTGTATCTACTATGTCTCCCATGATTTAAGGTTTTAAAGACGTCAATTCATATATACTTATTTGGATTCCTTATAAATATGTCCCTAGAATTTCTTATGAAATCTGGACGTTAGGGAAATTAAGTCTATATATATGAAAAGTTCCCACGTCACGTGCTCATTGAAATTTATCTTGTAGCATTTCTAGAAACTATCAAAGATCAACTCGAGTTAAGTGTCTTCATTGTAACTTGCAAGAGTTGCAAGAGGTGGGGGAGTAAAAACTAATCTTACCTCAATTTACACATCTTGTACAAGACACTGCTCCATCATAAGTTGTTTCCTTATAAACTAATGTTACTATTACAAAAGTTTCATTGTTGCTAAAATGTGAGCAAACTTAGATTTCTTACCAAGACTTAAGTAATTCTCAAACAATAGAAACTAACATAACCATCATTAAGTTGTTTCTGTATTAGAATCGGTTGGTGTTCTAATGTTAACCTTGAGCAAGCTGAATTCCCAACAACTTTTAAAGTCAATGGGAGCTATAAATGTCCTTATCATGACTAGTCGGAAAAACAAGAGACAGGGAGAGAGACTCATTAAATTTTACTCCGAATTTAACTCTGATTGCACCTCTTGTACCCCATAGCGAACCATCTCTTAAACACTTAGAAACTAATGTTGCTCCTTATATACCCGAAAATGATAGCATCTTACCATGAGCTAATCCATAATTTTGAAACTTTTTATAAACCTCATAATCAACCCAAGAGGTCATCTAGGTTTAAATGTCTACTAACTTTGATGATTTTGTATCCTACCTGACTAAATTTGAAATGGTTGTTGGAAAGTTTACTGATCCGACCTCTTTAAATTATGCCATAAGTATCAATCAATCGTCTAAATGGAATAAAGCTATTATTAGAAAACATGACCCTGTGAGTCAAAATAAAGTTTGGGATTTGGTTGAATTACCTAAGGGTGTTCATAGCTAAACTAAATCCGAATGGGAACGTTAAGACATTAAGAAGCACGATTGATTGCTAAAGGTTACACTTAAGAGGGATAAATTATCAAAAAATCTTCTTACATGTCTTGCAAAAGGTTTATTTGGAGATCATTATTATTGCGGTAGCTTATAATAAATTAGAGCTACATTAGATTAACATTTAAAAAACTTTCCCGAACAAGTGACCTACATGTTCATTAAACAACATGAAAGTTCTAAACTTAAGGTCAAGAACACTTAGTATATAAGTGAATGATATCCATGCATGGGTTGAAGCAAACATCAAATTGTGAAGAAATCATAATGCAATTATTTTCATTAAGAATAAAGTGGATTAATGCACCTACCTCAAGATGAGTGGGAGCAACTAATATAAACTTGACCTTACATAAATGACATTCTTTTGACAAGTATATGTTACATAAGTCAAAGCATTCTTCATGCACATTTTATCATGATGGATCTCAGAGATACCTCTCACCTAATAGATATCAAAATACACGAGAGAGACCCAACAAGATATTAGTTTATTTCCATAAGCTTTACCTTAAGCGGGTCCTTACACACGTAACATACAATATTGCTCGCCTTTAGAGGCTAATAGGATAAATGGGATTATTTTCTTATGCTTCATTAATAAGAAACCTTATCTAGGTTCAAGTCTAAACTCATTTAGATATTGATCACAATGTTGAACACTTGACCAGTCAAGATTATTATGAAGCCTCTAATAATATTTAAGAAACGAGAGACTATAGTTTAAAGAAGGAGTCAAATCATTGATAACTCTAACTTTGTTATATTTGAAGGAATCAAAATGTAATTTCGGGGTATATCCTTATGTTAAGAGACAAATCCATGTCATGGAGGAGTCATAAGAAATTGTTAACAACAACCTAAGTTATAATGACATAAATGTTGCTAATCACAAACACAATTATCATTAAATATTGTTGAAATTTATCAGTGGACTCATAATCTAGTAACTCCATATAAATACTATATTGAAGACTTATTGTGATAAGTCAGCTACCCTAGTTTCTCGAATAGTAACGATTGGAGAGGAGTTGCGTTAAATTTAGATTCAAAATTGTTGTTCGTTTATAAACAAATAGAGGAAACTAAATGTTCGTATCAAATACATTCATGATATGCTTGTGGATCCAACGACTAAAGTTCTATCACCCATAAGTATTATGTAAGCACTTATAATATAGAACTAGTTTACTAATGACCATGTAAAATTGCATATCGTACTATGAAAGATTAACTATTAATTTTCCTTATTCATTAGAAATTGTTTGTCTCTAAATATGTTCAGCTAGCCTAATGACATATAGACAGTAAGTCAGTAATTATTCAAATCAACGTTAAGGGCTTATTCGTCAATTTGATCCTAACTAGGTACATTCTAAATTTGGGATTGTAGTATGATTAATGGGGGTCTTGAGTTGACCATCGATTTAATGATTGTATTTCTCTACTATGGTCTCGGTTAAAAGCTAAATGAGTATAAAATCCCGATCAAACTTAGTTAATACTCATAATAAATCATAACTCGGTCAAGTAGGAGAATGTAATAATATATTTAGTAAATATGTCATTTATCTAGTAAATAATCATTGATTTTATTGCCCCTAGATCATTTAATTGGTAATTATTCGATGGACGTAATTGCCCTTACTAGATAAACAAAGGGTTTCTCATTGGGTGTATGTGTGTGTGTGTGTGTGTGTGTGTGTGTGTGTATATATGGAGGTTACTAAGAACAAATGAAGTCAATTGTCGAAATCCATTTATCTAAAGTTAAATATTGAATAAAGCTAATGTGATATAGAATACAACTATTTGAAAACCTCCATTTGAACGACCCATATGTTTTCCCATGTTTTCATAATGGCTCTTTCTTAATTTTCTTGTCTTCCACATTTCTTGATTCATATGTTTCGGCCGCCCATGTTTTGCTCATGTCCTTGCTTTTGCTTGTAGATTTGAAACAAAATGATGAGGAATGGCCGATAAGCATTTACCTATAATTGTTATTGAAGGCAATATTACATACTATTCTCCTAGTCATTATGAGGTTTATTTTTAGATACAATTTGTAATTATTCTCCTCCTTGAGATTAGCCTTCTCTTTTGCCTCTGCATTCTCGTTTCCATTGTTGAGTCCTTGTACAGGCTATTTAAAGTCATTGTAATTCTGTATTGTATTTATGCTTTTCTCAATAATATCAAAGTCTTATATGGTATTAAGAGCCTAAATAGCTCAAAGGAGTCTGATCCTTTTCCTTTTTTTTGGGTCAGTACTCCCGATCAACCACCATGGCATCTCAATCCATTGTCCAAATCAATGCGTCACTTTGTCACCGGCTCCCAAACAATACCGGTGGAATTCCTTGACACCGAAAACACAAAACCGAATCCAGCCTTCTCTGCTTAGTATCGACAGGACCAAGTTATTCTTGCTGCCCTCATTGGCAGCTGTGCAACTACCATTCAATCTCTAATCAAATCAGCCGAGACCTCACAACAGGCTTGGGAACATCTCGTCGCGAGCTATGCGAACTCATCCCGGTCCAGAATCATCTCTTTAAAGTCAAAACATGTATCCAATTGAAAGGAAATCGTCCTGTTGCGGAGTACCTACGAGATATGAAAAGAATTGCTGATGCAGATGACTGGCTGAAGCTGCGGGTGTTGTTGTGTCAGGCTTCTTCTGAGATTGACTTGCAATAGTTTCTTTGTCAGCATCGCTCCATTTACGCTTATTATCACTAGCTGGTGTGGTAGCGGTAACAGCAGAGGTAGTAGCAGAAACACTTGGCGGAAACAAGCCACGTTCGACCTCTTGGTCAGTAATCTTATGTGCCAATCGGATGATCTGGGGCAGCTTGTTAAGGTTTGCAGCAGTGACATAACCCTTTACAGATGGTGCTAGGCCCTTGAGATACAACTCAATTCGTCAATGTGGAGGTCGAGACATGTTAGGGCACAAAATTGCTAATTCATGAGATCGTCTCCTGAAAGCTTCAATCTCCAACCCCACCATCTTCAAATCATAATACTCATTCTCCAGTTTCTGAATCTCGTCACGAGGATAGTATTCCTCCCGCATTATCTCTTTGAAATCATCCCAAGTAGTGGCATTTGCCATCTCAATGCCCAACATCTGAACCTGAGCATTCCACCACATCAGGGCACCATTCTCAAGTGTGCCTGTAGCATACTTCACTCTGTCCCCAGCAGGACAGTTACACATCGCAAACACCGATTCTACCTTCTCAAACCAACGTAGGACTCCTACAGCCCCTTCAGTCCCACTGAAGGTCTGTGGCTTACAGTCCATGAACGTCTTGAACATACATGCAGGCGGGTTGTCTTGATTCTGATGCGCTTGCTTACCTAATGGACGAGAGAAAATACAACACATGGGTAAGAGTTGTGTACGTGACACAAAAATAAAGGGTAATTGGCACATATCGCACCAGCTTGGTAGGCTGCTAGTGCCTCAGCCACACGGGTGTTAATCAGATTTGTCAACTCAGCCCGAGTCATAGCGATGTGTCCACGTCCATGGCCTTGTTGATGTACTGCAAAGTACATATGTTTATAGTGTATACTTTGGTCAGTTTTCGGTTATTTTGAGTCTAGTTTAGGTTAGAATTTCGATACTACTGACATTAAGCTTTGATTTCAGGTCCCGTAGCTTAAAGTGATGAAAAACGAGTCAAAACGAGCAGTTTGGAAGAAAAACGGGATCCGTACGCGAACCGGAGAGCTGGAAATCAAAAAAATAAAATATTCAGGAGAAGGGGGGCGCCGCGTGACGCCAAGCCCCCCTCGCGTCACGCTAAGCCCTTGAATCGTGGATTTGGTGTTTAGCAGATAGGGTTTTTGAGGGAATTTCCCAAGAAGGAAAACCAGAACCCTAAGGACGAATTTTAGACTTCTTTGGGCAACTTTTGAGCATTCTTGGAGTATATTCGGAGATAAAAAGGCGTTGGAATCATCGGTACGAGAGAAGGGCGAAGAATCGAAGGATCTATCGGGTTTTCTAATCCCTTGTTTTGTCGATTTCTTTTCTTGAAACTTGTTATGATGAATTCTAGTTTAGATATCTTTGTTTCGTTTGCACTTATTGATATGCTCGGCTAAACATTTAAGCCACCTAGACTTGATGAATGGATTGATATAAAATTTTTACCGTTTTCGTTATTCGCATGATTGTTATGGGTGATTGTGTTTAGTAAGCGGTTTGATTTAATGGTTTGATGTATATGCGTGCTTTGATTTGGTTTATTGTTATAATTTGCTTCATATGATTCTTAGTGACGGTCTATATCACAACATAGAGTCATATTAGGGTTTAGGGTTTCGGTAAGTGTCTATATCACGTTAGAAAACCTTCACTCTTTAGGGAGAATCGGCCGATAACCCCTAGAAGTAACTGGTAATAATTTACTAAGTCTTAGGGTTCTACTAGTACTAATACCTGGAAAGTGAGGGGCTATTGGTAGGTCTTACCCGGCGAATTGCTTTAGATAGTCCTTGGAAAAGGTCATGTCTTGGTTTACCTGTCAGTTTTATTAGTCTATCAAGTCAAATTAATTACTTCAACTACCCTAGATATAGGATTGGAAAAGAATAGGTCAACATTAGGGTACTTACACAATAATTAGACAACTGGAAAGGCGTCTAATAACCGGTAGGATTAACGGCCTAGGTAGCCCCACAAGTTTCTCCTTGAGAAGGGTCGAGGGGCCTTGTTGTTTCTTAATAGGTTTAGTATTATAAGATCCCAGTTCCATAACTCGTGCATTTAACTTAATCGGTAATCTCTTAAAAACGATCCAGGATTCTTGTCTAGGTGGTCTCATTCTCACATAAGAAAAGTGCTCAGTCTTTATTTGTTTTTCGTCTAGCTTTAGTCTAGTTAGTAGTTTAATATAGATTTCCTTTGTTTTCCGTAACCCCCCCCCCCACAAAAAAAACAATTAAAACAAGTTAAGTCGTGTCTGTCAGAGTCGGTCAGAGTCTAGCTTGCGTGATACATAGAGTCCTGTGGTTCGCTATCCGGACTTCCTAGGTTATACTACATTGATCGATACACTTGCCAATTGTGTGGTTTTAGGTCGAGTCTAGAATTTAAAGCTTTGTAGTGTCTAGCTTAGAGAGTCTAATTTAGTTAATTTTTATAGTCTGTTTAGCACACATCAAGTTTTTGGCGCCGTTGCCGGGGACTCTTGGTAATTGCGTTCATTAGCTTTGATAGATTTACTTGACAAATACGTGCTACGTGTTTATTTTGTTTTGTGTCTTTTATTTTCATCTTGAGTCGTAGTAACTATTGTTTGCTTTTCTTGTGTTCAGGTTTTTGCTAGTAGTGGATGCCACATCTGCGCTCGCACGGACCACCACCACCAGTCAAGCAGTCATCATCTCAATTGGGTCAAGGCCCACAGGTTACTTCTACATCCTCTCTCGTTTCCCCAACTTTGATTCCACCCCGTTACCCACCCCACCTCCTACCCCACCACCTTCGCTAAACCGTTCACCTAAAACTTCACCCAAGGTTTCCCCACCCGATAGTCTTACTTCTAGTACCTCTAGTAAACTAGACAACTTAGAACCAATGGCAAACCCTAGGTAAACCGTCCATCAGCAAGCCACTCAGGATTTCACCGGTCTTGCTTCACCCATAACCGTTCCACCCATCGTTAGTGAGAACTCATGGCAAATTCCATCTTATGCCATGCAGGCTATAACCAATAGTATCCAATTCCATGGCCGAGACGATGAGGACGCCCCGGCCCACATTAACCGTTTCTCCCGCATCCTGGCCACTTTTAGCCTTCACGGTGCACCAAACAATGCCACCTACCTACAGCTTTTCCCATTCTCTTTAGCCGGCCGTGCAGCTACTTGGTTGGACTCTCAACCAACCGGTACCTTCACCACATGGGCGGGGCTTCGTCAAGCCTTTTCGAATAAGTATTTCCCGCCCGCTAAAGCCTCACGTCTTAGGGACCAAATACACACCTTTCGCATGGAGCCCGACGAGCCTTACTACCTTGCTTGGGAGCGTTTCCAAAACCTTTGTGCTCGTTGCTCCCAGCATGGTCTTTCCGACTGGGCTTTATGTGAGAAATTTTATAACGGTCTCACCCAAGAGACTCGTGATAGGTTCGACACTAATGGGGGGCATATGATGGGTATTCTTACAGTTGTTGAGTGTCTAGAGCGTTTTGAGGCATTTGCTCAGTCTCAATCCCAATCACGATCCGATCAGAGGTATCAAAGTGGTGGTTCCAACACCACTACTAGTGCACCCGCCCGAGGGGTGAACCATGCCACCATGGATCCTAGTTTAGCCGCTGTTTTGGAAAACATGTCTAGGGAACTTAAGGAAATTAAGGCTAAGGTAGACAAGTGTGAATTTTGCCGAGGGGGTCACGATACGAGTGCGTGTCCTTTGTTAGTCAGAGAGGAGCAAGTTGATTTTGTAGGAGGTTAACCTAGCGGGTTTGGTAATAACAATAATTTTAATTCGGGTTGGCGAAATAATAATAATAATAATTTTAATAATAATCTTCGCTCAAAATCCAAACAGAGGTCTAGGTTCACTCTTTAGTGGGGGTTCAAATGAGCGGGTCAAGGACGGGGGTCAAGTAATCATGTTCAAACAGGTCAAGGGTCAAGTTATGATCTTGGGGGAAGTATAGAAAGGATGGAGTCCATGCTGAGTCAATTAATTGTTAGGGATCAAACCACCCAAAAGAAACTTAGCGAACATGACCTTATGCTTAAGAATCACCAAGCTGCTTTCCAAGACCTTCAAAGGGTTATAGGTGATATGTCTAGGAAGTTAGAGGAGAGATTACCCGGTCAGTTTGCGGGTAACACCCAACCTAACCCGAATGCTCATGTAAAGGCCATTACCACCCGTAGTGGCAAACCGTAGGGAACCCGAGCGTAGAGGAGAGAGTAGTCGATGAGGATGGAGATATTGTAGACGAAGAGATTGAGATGGAGGCTCCCAGCAGAGTGTAATTGAGGTTGCGCCCAGCAAGTACCGCACGGACCGGTGAGTCTCAAGGTGAGAAGAGAGTAGAGAAACCTCCCGTGGATGTTAGGCCTTCGCCTTTAGTAAACCATGCGTATGTCCCGTTCCCTTCCCCTCTTAAGAAT
Source organism: Helianthus annuus (assembly GCF_002127325.2). Taxonomy (NCBI): domain Eukaryota; kingdom Viridiplantae; phylum Streptophyta; class Magnoliopsida; order Asterales; family Asteraceae; genus Helianthus; species Helianthus annuus. The sequence continues at coordinate 7,586,383 of NC_035449.2, forward strand.
CAAAAATAATCGAGGGAATACGGGCAATTCTTAGACATCTTCAAGCAATTGAAGATTAACCTTCCTTTTATCGAGGCACTCCAGTCCACGCCTAAATATGCGAAATTCCTAAAGGACCTTCTTAGGAATAAGGAGAAATTAGGGGAGTTGTCGAATGTCCATTGAATGGAGGATGTTCGGCCATTGTCTCAAATCAGCTTCCCGAAAAGCTTACCGATCCCGGGGTTTTCACTATTCCTTGTCTATTCGGTAGTAACACCTGTAAGTGCAGTTTCTGCCGGGTAACTGTCGCTTATCAGTTCTGGTCAACCAAAGCAGAAGTCCAAGTTAAAGTCAACCATAACGAAGAATTCAAGACCACATGAAGACCATGCATTGATCAAGGGGGAGTTGTTAATGCACTTTGGGTGAAAAGTGCATGCCTTCCAATTGTTAGGGTCTTTATTTTATGTGTAGAATTGGTTTGTCCGAGGTTTAGTCCCTAGCCTATATATATGTGTGTATTGTGTAGATTAGGGTAACTCTTGTAGCTTGGTGCACCTCTCCCACTCATTCAGCCTCCTGGTGTGAATTCTAAAGAGAGAGAGACTATGTGTTAGTGAGAGAAAGCTAGGGTTTAGATCTTTGTGCTCTAAACCAGCTTGTAGATGATGTATACTCCTTTGGTTTGTGTAATCTGTGATGACTGATTCATCAATAAAGAGATTCATCTTCTACATATTTCTATCTTGTTCTTCATATTTTGTTCTTCATGTCTTGAATCAAGTGCAATGTTTGATGTTCGTCATCGATCCGGTGCTTTCACAGTGGTATCAGAGCATGGTTACCGATTCAGAATGGTCTAACCGCCTTCTGAATCACCATTGCTCTTGATTTGATGTTTGTTTTCGCCAAACATCTTGAAGACTTGAAGATTTTGCAGAAAAGTTGAAGAAAATGAAGCTGTTCGTGGTTGTTTTGTTCTCCAAGTTGTTGCACATATGAGGTTTGATCCAAAAATTGCTCTGTCCGAGTTTTTCTTAGTGTTAAACTTGTCTGAGTTTTAAAACTCTGTGCTTGCGTTTCCGAGGTTTTGGTGAACCAGTGTGAAGTCACACTGGGGAGAGTCCGGAGATTGGTTATTGAAACTTGTCTGAGTTTTACACTCTCATCAACCTACTCCGAATTTTTTGATCCTCTAGTGTTCCGAGAATTTTAATACTCCGAATTCTTGAATCCTCTCAAGTGTTCTGAGTTTATGTTTCAGCTAAATAAATTGTCTGAGTTTTGGTTTTAAGTGTTCTGAGTTTATGTTTCAGCTAAATTGTCTGAGTTTTGGTTTTAAGTGTTTTAAGTGTTCTGAGGTTCTAATAGTATGAGGTTTAACCTCTATTCAAAAGTCTGAGGTTTATCTTTGTTAATCAGGTGCTGGTCCGAATTTTGAAACAATACAAAACTCAGACATCAGTTCTGTGTGGTCCGAGTTTTAATAGAAACCTTTTTGGTCTGAGTTTTTTTAATCATTCAAGTAGGTCCGAGTTTTCTAAGTGTAGTCCGACTTTTGTATAGTTCCGACTTTTGAGTTATAGCTGAAGGTCCGACCTTTGTATGGTCCGACTTTTCTATAGTTCCGACTTTTGTTTGTCCGACTTTTGAACCCCAACTCGGTCCGACTTTTATAACCTCTTGTGGCCCGACCTTTTTACCCAACTCTGTCCGATTTTTTTTAAATCCTCTCACTTATACTTATCTCATTCCATACAAGACATCTCAACTCTCAAGACATATGTGTTGTATAGATTTGATGTGTCTGAGTTTTTAGAAGGTTTAAAACTGATCCAAGTTTTGACCACTATCTTGAGTCCGAGTTTCCATAACCCTTTGTGGGTCCGAGTTTTAAACAGTCAAACAGGTCCGAGTTTTAGTGGTTCAGTCATTTGAATTGTTCAACAGGTCCGAGTTTTAGTGTGTTCAACAGGTCCGAGTTTTCATTTGACTGTTTCCGAGTTTTGATCAGTTGAAGTCCGAACTTTAACATCTGTTAGTCAAGTTATCAAGTCTGACTTTAAAATCCGAGTTTAAGTCAGAATATTGGTCACAGTAAACAGTAGTCTAGTCTGATGTTCGAGTTCTATTCAAAGTCCCGAGTTTTCTCAACAACTATGTAATGTTCACAACTGTTAAAGTCACTATTATAGAGTTTTTACGAGTTTGAAAATTTCTTCAGGGCCTCCTTTATTTCTTTGATTGTTCCGAGTTCCTTTGTACTCTAAATACTGCTCAGATGATCTGATCCGAGGTTTCAAAAGCTTTCGGGTTTTACGAGTTCCGCATTTTCTAGAATTCCGGGTTACCTGGGGTACCGGATTTTTAACTAAGTTTAGAAGCTTGTGTAGTTTGAAAGTTTCGAGTTGTGCATGTTCCGAGTTTTTCTAGTTATTCCGGGTTACCTGGGGTACCGGATAACTAACTAAGAGTCAGAATTATGCGTAGCTTGAAGAATTGAAGTCGGTTTCGGATTATCGAAAAGTTTTATGGTACTTATGTTGTCCGGATCAAGTGAGGAGTTGAAGAGAATAAGACTTGCTTGGATTTTTGTATTGTTTACAAAGAAAAAGGGGGAGTAAAAATTTTGAAATTCTTGTTTTCTTTGTAAATCAAAAGCTCGTGGTGCTACATCGAAACAAGTTTATGTTTACTATCTTTGAGATTAACTTAGTGTTAATCTTACCGGTGGCGAAGTGTTTATAACATGAAGCAAGTTAGAGCTAGTGTATGATTGAGTTTTGTCAAGTTTGTTCGAGGTTCAATCAAGTGTTGACGTGATGAAGCAAATTGTTCGTTTGGCAAGTAGTTGAAGGTCATGCTTTTATCGTATGCCGGTTAGAGTAGAGAAGATTAGTCTTCTTGGTACCTCTTCCAAGTGGGTGACTGATCGGATTCTCGAAATAGGGGTTCTTACATTGAGGGGGAGATCAGAGACGAAAGTCATCGGGTAATTGGTGGATTTGTGAAGATACGGGATTGGATCTTGAAGATTCGAGATGAAATGATTTCAGACACTCGGTTGAAGACTCTGATCAAGATGGTGGATGTACTTTTACAAAGTTCAGTTTGTTATTAACTTATCGAACTGAGCTTCATGTCTTTGTAAAGTTTGAAGTGTTCAAGGTTGGGCATTGGAAATCCAATGTTTCTTTCTGCTACCGGTTAGGTTTGAAGATTAATGTATCGAGCGATATTCCTACATGTGGTTGTAGGTCGGTTCGCGTTAATTTGATTCGGGAGTAGTTTGAGGGGGAGGATCTACAGTGTTTGATGTTGGATTCTTCGGGTTTCTCAAAGCGGCCTTAAGTGATCGTCAGCAAGTCTTTAATTAGAAGGGTTGAAGATCGTTGTGCTCTACCTAAAAGATCAAGTCTCAACTTAAGTTGAAAGCATGCATGATATCATCAGCCAAGGGGGAGTCTGTAAGTGTAGTACCCGGTGATTGAAGATTATCGATGCAACACAGAACTGATGCAACAGTTAAGGGGGAGACTGTAAGTGCAGTTTCTGCCGGGTAACTGTCGCTTATCAGTTCTGGTCAACTAAAGCAGAAGTCCAAGTTAAAGTCAACCATAACGAAGAATTCAAGACCACGTGAAGACCATGCATTGATCAAGGGGGGGTTGTGTAATACCCCGAATCTTAATGTGCTGGTTATAAACGTGTGAAATATGTAATTTATATTTCATATATTGTTAAACGAGTAAGATAATTGTGTGAAAGGTGAAATATCTTGACAAACCTTGGCTAATATAAGAGACCGTTAATATTAATAATTAAATATATTATTTTATTTACCTTACTCCGTTTTTAATGAAACTTAGGTTAAAACGTAGATAAAAATATGCTTGTTCTAATGACATATTCGTCGTTTTATAAAACGTCATATTTTAAAAGTTATACAAGAAAAACGAGTTAAGCAGCTGAATTAATATATATAAGCAAGCAAGCTAGCAGGTAGGTAGGCACGTCAATTGAATCCCACATCGACCAGAAAGGGATTTGAGGTGCCTGCTTGCTTGCTTTAAATAAGAGTCTCAGTAGTTTGTTTAGGTACCAGTTTCTTTAACGGGAATGCTCTAGTATAGAGAATCATGAGTATACGATACCCCGTTGGGTGTTGTTAGTAGTCGTTTTTGGAGCGCGAGTAGGAGCAGGAGTAGGGAAACTCTACATCAACGTGCCGTAGATAGTTTTGAGGTATACTCTCGTTTAAGTTTATGTTTAGTTATTTATTATTTATTTTTAGTAATTAATATTAGTTTTATTATTAGTAATAATATATTAGTAGTAGTAGTGTTAGTATTATTTTTAGGTACTAGGGTTATTGTCAGGGGCAGGTATTGGGTAGCCTAGCCTTAGTTAGGCATGGACTGATCAACCATGCTTAAACAAGGCAGTGCTAACCAATATCCAACCATGATAATGACTAGTTAGGTGTACCATTACCTAACCTAGGATTATGTAATTGTGTCAGGACCTTGAGACATAACCCAGTATTACTAGCGGCTGTTAAGCAATTGCTAATCAGGTGAGTCATCATACTTGTCTTTTAAACTGTGATAGTATACTCGTCCATAACTGGTAATAATGAGAATGCTGCAGTATGCATGTGTCAGTAGGGGTATATGGGATCCCGTTATGCTTAATGAGGTGTGTCACTCTGGGAAGGGTAATAAGGTGTTGTACCCACAGGCACTTCGTGCTTATAAGGTCCAGCGACACACACTCATACCTATGTGACGGCCGTAGGGGGACACAGCTGGAGGACCAGTATGTCTCTTGTACGGTGGTTTGTGACAAGTCAAATGTGACCTATAAGGTTCAATGAGGTCCAACCTGACTATAATGTGGTCACATGCCCATATTGTGTATGCATATAATGTAAACTGTGGTCTGTCTTTATAAAAATTGTATAGTATGAGCTCACCAGTATATATCTGACGTCGTTTTGAGTATACTTATCTCAGGTTAGTCATGAGGAAAGCTATAGGAACTACTTAACAGTTGGGGAGGTTTAGAAGATCAAGGAGTTCTTAGTTGCCAAAAGTTCGTAAATAAATAAAGTGTTGTACTCAGACTATTACAAGTTTTAATGAAAGTTTAGTTTGTTTCCGCTGTAAGTGTATCAATTGTGCACAATCACCCGGGTTACGGGGTGGGTGTTACAGTTGGTATCAGAGCCCGAGGTTTTAGCGAATTAGGTATTGCAGGAATGCCTAAGCTTTAACCAGTAGTTCTTTAAAGATTAATAGCACACTCAGACTAGGCCAAATAACATGTTCTCAGGAAAAGTACTTGCATAGTCAGTTGAGTGACGCTAGAAGAAGTAAACTATGTTGTGCCTTTCTATGTGCTATATATATATACACGTATATATATATATATATGTGTGTGTGTGATGTATATAGTTGTTATATTATAATGATGTACCATACATACTAGTAACTCTATATACTCATATTCCTATAGGAAGGAGACAATGTCTGAACATAGAGATGAACAAGGGTCTAGAAATAATCAGAATAACAGAAGGAGAGAGGAAGATTCGTATAGGACTCGAACTCCCTCTCATAGTGTCAGGTCCCGGTCTAGTACAAGCATGCGTCTAAATACTGAGGATATCCACTATATAGCTATGGAAGTGGCTAAGGTAATGAAGAATGCACAAACTGGTAATGTTAACCAATCTGGAGAACGACATGAAGAAAGCTCAGCAGCCTCCACGCCAGTTCAAAGGGAAGGAATGGGCGAAAGGAAAAACACTATTGCAACCATGCCACTAGAAGGAAAAGGTGAATATTCCAAATCAAAGAAATGTACTTATAAGCACTTCATGTCTTGTAAACCTCAGTCCTTTGACGGAAGAAAGGGAGCACTAGAAGCTCAAGACTGGCTCAACAGAATGGAGTTAGTATTAGACATATGTGAGTGTGATGACCGCAACAAAGTACGGCTTGCGGTACATATGTTTGAAGCTGAAGCCCTTCACTAGTGGAACATTATGGTCCGAACAGAGGGAAAAGAAAAGGTTAAGGAGATGAAGTGGGAGGAGTTTATTCATAAGTTTCTTGCTAAGTATTGCCCTCCCAGTGAGACCGAGCAACTGGAAGTGGAATTCTTTCAGTTAAAAATGGGAAATAAAACCTATCGAGAGTATGTTTCTCGTTTCAACGACATATCTCGACTGGTTTCTTATTTAGCATTGACTGAGGAACAACTGATCAATAGGTTTATTTGGGGTCTACCCTCTGAAATGAGGGTGTTTATCAAATCCAAATCCCCCAAGACTTTTGCAGAAACTGTTGAGGTTGGCGCCGTCATGGCTGCCGAGATGATTCTGCGGCAGGCTGAATCTCCCGCACCAAAAAGAAAGTGGGAAGAAAGAAAGGGGGACACCCGGAATAACAACTTTAAAAGGCCTAAAACATTTCCTCAATGTCAAATTTGCAAACGCTTTCATACGGGGGAATGTCGTTTTCCTTGTCCAAATTGTAAAAAGACGGGTCATGCTCTTCAAGAATGCAAGGAAAAGAAGAAGTGTTTCAAATGTGGAGACCCTAACCACATGAGATCTGAATGTCCCGAACTTAAAAGAAATGATAAGATACAACCAAATCAGCCAAAAGGGCGGGCATTTGTACTCACCACAGAAGAAACCAAGACCAATACAGACGTTATCACGGGTACGTATCTCATAAATGATGTATATGCGCGTGTGTTATTTGATACCGGTGCAAATAGAAGTCTAGTGTCGACTACCTTTAGACCTTACTTGAACCAGGCGTCCCAAACCCTAGATCATGCCTTTACAGTAGAAATGGCTGATGGAAGTCAAAGAGAGATAGTTGACATAGTTAAGAATTGTAAAATAAGCTTAAACAACCATGTTATCCCTATAGACCTAATGCCTATGGAACTTGGAGAATTCGACATAGTCATAGGAATGGACTGGTTGACACCATATCATGCGGAAGTTATATGTGACAAAAGGATCATCCGACTCCGATTACCCAACGGTAAACAACTAACTGTATCGGGAGACCGCACTGACAAGACTAAGAACCTCATCACGATAGCACAAGCACATAAATGCCTAAGGAAAGGGTATGTTGCCTTTTTAGCATATGTCGTAAACACTACAGAAAAGCAGGAGGTCGAGGACGTGCCAGTAGTACGAGAATACCCCGAAGTGTTTCCCGATGAGCTCCCGGGACTACCATCGGATAGACAGGTTGAGTTTCGCATTGACCTAGTTCCAGGTACATCACCGATTGCTAAGTCGCCGTACAGACTAGCCCCGACAGAAATGCAAGAACTCAAGAAGCAACTACAAGAGGTGCTTGACAAGGGGTTTATCCAACCTAGTTCGTCACCATGGGGAGCACCCATCTTGTTTGTCAAGAAGAAAGATGGGACGATGCGCCTGTGCATCGATTATAGAGACTTGAATAAAGCCACTATAAAGAATAAATACCCTTTGCCCAGGATCGACGACTTGTTTGATCAATTACAAGGGGCAAGCTATTTCTCTAAAATAGACTTGAGGTCTGGATACCACCAAGTGAAAGTTGCACCAGAAGACATACCTAAGACTGCCTTCAGGACTAGGTATGGTCATTATGAATTTTTGCTAATGCCATTTAGATTAACCAACGCACCTGCAGTGTTCATGGACCTCATGAACAGGGTTTGTAAACCTTACCTCGATAAGTTTGTGATCGTTTTCATTGACGATATCCTTATCTACTCTAAGAACGAGGTAGAACATGAACAATACCTAAGAGCAGTCCTTGAATTGCTCAAGAAAGAAAAACTCTATGCAAAGTTCTCTAAGTGTGAATTTTGGATACGTGAGGTGCAATTCCTAGGCCACGTGATAAATGAATGTGGAATACAAGTTGACCCTGCAAAGATCGAGGCCATCAAGAAATGGGAAGTACCGAAGAATCCCACTGAAATCAGAAGATTTCTCGGGTTAGCAGGATACTATAGAAGGTTTATTCAAGACTTCTCAAAGATTGCAACACCATTAACCACACTAACCCAGAAAGCCTCTAAGTTTAATTGGGGACCTAAACAAGAAGAAACCTTTAACACGTTAAAGCATAAGTTATGTAGCGCCCCAATACTGTCACTTCCTGAGGGAATAAAAGATTTTGCCGTCTACTGTGATGCATCTCACTATGGTATGGGATGTGTACTCATGCAAAGAGGCAAAGTGATTGCCTACGCCTCTAGAAAGTTGAAGATTCATGAACGGAACTACACAACCCATGATTTGGAACTTGGTGACATAGTGTTCGCATTGAAAATTTGGAGGCACTATCTTTACGGTACAAAGTGCACTATCTATAGTGACCATAAAAGTTTAAAACACATATTTGAGCAGAAGGAGCTCAATATGCGTCAGAGACGATGGATGGAGTTATTAAGTGATTATGACTGTGAGATCCAATACCATCCAGGTAAGGCAAACATAGTAGCAAATGCTCTAAGTAGAAAAGAGAAACCTCAACCAATAAGAATTCGTGCAACCAGAATAGAGGTTAAAACTAGTCTCTTAGATCAAGTTAAGAATATACAACAAGAAGCCTTAAAAGAGAATCATATTGTAAAAGAAAGAATGATTGGGAGACTGAAGCTACTGACAATGGGAAATGATAATATCCTTAGGTTCAACAATAGGATATGGGTTCCTAATTTTGGAGGACTGCAGGATACAATCTTAGAGGAAGCTCATAAGTCTAAGTATTCCATTCACCCTGGCAGTGACAAGATGTATAAGGATTTAAGGAGAGATTATTGGTGGCCAGGAATGAATCGATCTGTTGCCCATTATGTTGAAAAATGCCTTACATGCCTTAAGGTGAAGGCAGAACATCAAAAACCCTCTGGATACTTGCAACAACCAGAGATCCCAGAATGGAAATGGGAGAAAATCACCATGGATTTTATCACGAAGCTCCCAAGGTCAAGTCACGGTTATGATACTATTTGGGTAATAGTGGATAGATTGACCAAGTCTGCACACTTCGTGCCAATTCGTGAGGACTATAAGATGAACAAACTAGCTCAAATTTACATCAAAGAAATAGTCTCGCGACATGGGGTGCCTGTATCGATCATATCAGACAGAGATAGTCGTTTCACATCTAAATTCTGGCAAAGTTTCCAACAAGAGTTGGGAACCAAGCTTAATCTAAGCACTGCATATCATCCTCAGACGGATGGGCAGAGTGAACGGACTATTCAGACATTAGAAGATATGCTTCGGGCTTGTGTAATTGATTTTGGTGGAAGTTGGGACACTCATCTGCCACTCATCGAATTCGCCTACAATAATAGCTATCACACTAGCATTAAAGCTGCACCATATGAAGCTTTATACGGAAGAAAGTGTCGAACTCCTATCTGCTGGACAGAAGTAGGCGAAAGTCAACTGTCAGGACCAGAAATCATTGTGGAGACCACCGAAAAGATTCAGCAAATCAAAGAAAGGATGAAAAGTGCTCAAGATCGACAAAAGAGTTATGCAGATCAGAGGCATAAACCCTTAGAGTTCCAACTAGGGGATAAAGTAATGCTTAAGGTATCATCTCTGAAAGGAGTGATTCGGTTTGGAAGGAAGGGAAAGTTGAAACCCCGATATATTGGGCCGTTTGAAGTAACAAGCATAGTAGGACCAGTGGCTTATCGGCTAAAACTTCCTGAACAACTGGCAGGAATACATAATACTTTCCATGTATCAAATTTAAGGAAGTGCCTAGTGGACGAAGCCCAACAAATACCCCTGGAAGACGTACAGGTTGACGAAAAACTCAACTTCATTGAAGAACCACTACAAATCGAAGATAGGAAGGTTAAAAAGTTACGCAAGAAGGAAATCCCGTTAGTCAAAGTCAAGTGGAACGCACATCATGGACCCAACTTTACATGGGAACTAGAAAACATAATGAAATATGTACCCTCATCTTTTTAAGTAATGACAAATTTCGAGGACGAAATTTTTGTAAGGAGGGAAGGATGTAATACCCCGAATCTTAATGTGCTAGTTATAAACGTGTGAAATATGTAATTTATATTTCATATATTGTTAAACGAGTAAGATAATTGTGTGAAAGGTGAAATATCTTGACAAACCTTGGCTAATATAAGAGACCGTTAATATTAATAATTAAATATATTATTTTATTTACCTTACTCCGTTTTTAATGAAACTTAGGTTAAAACATAGATAAAAATATGCTTGTTCTAATGACATATTCGTCGTTTTATAAAACGTCATATTTTAAAAGTTATACAAGAAAAACGAGTTAAGCAGCTGAATTAATATATATAAGCAAGCAAGCTAGCAGGTAGGTAGGCACGTCAATTGAATCCCACATCGACCAGAAAGGGATTTGAGGTGCCTGCTTGCTTGCTTTAAATAAGAGTCTCAGTAGTTTGTTTAGGTACCAGTTTCTTTAACGGGAATGCTCTAGTATAGAGAATCATGAGTATACGATACCCCGTTGGGTGTTGTTAGTAGTCGTTTTTGGAGCGCGAGTAGGAGCAGGAGTAGGGAAACTCTACATCAACGTGCCGTAGATAGTTTTGAGGTATACTCTCGTTTAAGTTTATGTTTAGTTATTTATTATTTATTTTTAGTAATTAATATTAGTTTTATTATTAGTAATAATATATTAGTAGTAGTAGTGTTAGTATTATTTTTAGGTACTAGGGTTATTGTCAGGGGCAGGTATTGGGTAGCCTAGCCTTAGTTAGGCATGGACTGATCAACCATGCTTAAACAAGGCAGTGCTAACCAATATCCAACCATGATAATGACTAGTTAGGTGTACCATTACCTAACCTAGGATTATGTAATTGTGTCAGGACCTTGAGACATAACCCAGTATTACTAGCGGCTGTTAAGCAATTGCTAATCAGGTGAGTCATCATACTTGTCTTTTAAACTGTGATAGTATACTCGTCCATAACTGGTAATAATGAGAATGTTGCAGTATGCATGTGTCAGTAGGGGTATATGGGATCCTGTTATGCTTAATGAGGTGTGTCACTCTGGGAAGGGTAATAAGGTGTTGTACCCACAGGCACTTCGTGCTTATAAGGTCCAGCGACACACACTCATACCTATGTGACGGCCGTAGGGGGACACAGCTGGAGGACCAGTATGTCTCTTGTACGGTGGTTTGTGACAAGTCAAATGTGACCTATAAGGTTCAATGAGGTCCAACCTGACTATAATGTGGTCACATGCCCATATTGTGTATGCATATAATGTAAACTGTGGTCTGTCTTTATAAAAATTGTATAGTATGAGCTCACCAGTTTATATCTGACATCGTTTTGAGTATACTTATCTCAGGTTAGTCATGAGGAAAGCTATAGGAACTACTTGACAGTTGGGGAATTTTAGAAGATCAAGGAGTTCTTAGTTGCCAAAAGTTCGTAAATAAATAAAGTGTTGTACTCAGACTATTACAAGTTTTAATGAAAGTTTAGTTTGTTTTCGCTGTAAGTGTATCAATTGTGCACAATCGCCCGGGTTACGGGGTGGGTTTTACAAGTTGTTAATGCACTTTGGGTGAAAAGTGCATGCCTTCCAATTGTTAGGGTCTTTATTGTACATGTCTTGAAAGTTAGTCCAAGGTTTATCCTTGGACAACTTGTCCAAGTTTTAGGAGAACTTTTGTCTGAGTTTTATGTGTAAAATTGGTTTGTCCGAGGTTTAGTCCCTAGCCTATATATATGTGTGTATTGTGTAGATTAGGGTAACTCTTGTAGCTTGGTGCACCTCTCCCACTCGTTCAGCCTCCTGGTGTGAATTCTAGAGAGAGAGACTATGTGTTAGTGAGAGAAAGCTAGGGTTTAGATCTTTGTGCTCTAAACCAGCTTGTAGATGATGTATACTCCTTTGGTTTGTGTAATCTGTGATGACTGATTCATCAATAAAGAGATTTATCTTCTACATATTTCTATCTTGTTCTTCATATTTTGTTCTTCATGTCTTGAATCAAGTGCAATGTTTGATGTTCGTCATCGATCCGGTGCTTTCACAACACCAATACTAAAGCTTTAGCTAACCTAGGTGCTAGCATCAATTTGATGCCCTTTTCTCTCTACGAAAAGCTAGACTAAGGCGAGCTTTCACCTACCCGAATGACATTATCCTTAGCTGATAGGTCCATAAAACACCCGAGGGGCATAGTCGAGAATTTGCTTGTTAAGGTGGACAAGTTCGTTTTTCCGGCCGACTTCGTCATTCTCGACATGGAAGCCGATGAAAACGTACCGTTAATCTTGGGACGCCCGTTCCTGAACACCGCTAAAGCTCTCATAGATGTCTTTTTAGGCACCATCGCACTTAGAGCGGGCGAGGAGTCGGTAGTTTTTAAGGTCATGAATTCGAGAGCGCCTAGTGATAGAGTAGAGGCGATATCGTTAGTAGGGGAGTGTGAGAAGGACGGGAGAGATGAGGAGAAGGTGGTGAGTAATCCGAGTCTAGAGAAATAATTAGGACTCAAGTGTGGGGATCCACCGGATAGGAGAGTAGAGGAATTAGAGGAGAGAATGGTGCGTTTAGAATCTAAGATGGAGACACTGAGCAAAGCTCAGTGTGGGGATAAAGTTCAATATGGAGAGTATAGATTCAACCCGCCAGGTGAGGAGTTGAGAGGTGGAGAGAGAGATGAGAGTCTTTGGGCTGAGTTGAGCAATGATAGGTATAATGGTGCTGTAGCCCGTGAGTGTGTGTTTCGAGGTGAGCAGCATCTTTATGATCCTCCATAAGTACGTAAAAAGTTGAAAACTCAAGTGTACATTTTGTATTGATTGTATATGAGTCTTTGTTTGCGTGTTTTTCGTGTTCTAACAAGTATTTTCGTAGTTGTTCGGTGTTTGTTTTGTGTCGTTGAGAATTTCGCAGGTTTCGTCACCCCTATGGAACGGATGAAGCAAGAGAAAAGAGGTCCTAGGTATGCTCCATTGATACTTAGAGAAATTTTTAGGAGTTTTGGATGGTTAGGAAAAGATTGGAAATAATTCTAAGGCATGATCAACAACTTTTCTCGACACATTCTGTGAAAAACGACCCTAGGCGTGACGCCTAGGGCCTTCGCGTCACGTCTAGGGTAAAGGGTCAAAATTGAGTATTTTTGGCAGCGCCGCGTCACGTGACGGCACCCTCTGACCCCCTCGCATCGCGTGAGGACCCCTTGAGCCGGTTCAACTATTGATTTTGACCCTTTTCGCTGAATAAACCTTTTCCTTTTCTCTAAGACGAAACCTTTATGGCAAGAACATTGAAATCGCCATATCTCACTCGTTTTTCCACCAAATCACTCCATTCTTCCTCCTACATTACCACAATCACCATCCCCACAATACCCACCATCAATTTCACCTGAAATCGCGACAAATCTTCGCGTTTTTGGACAAGCTCGTGCACCACAAGTTCAAGGCTTCATTTTTCTTGCTAAATCCAATTCCAAGGTATGTTTTCTGCGATTTCTCGTTAGTAGGTACCATTATTGCTCATTTGTTGTGTCAAGTTGGTACTGCTTGGGTTGTTGCTGGTTTTTGTTTATGCAGGTTTGAGTCGTACCACCCGTACTCAATCTCCATTCGGGTGATCTTGAAACTACTTTTCGAATATCAAGCATTTTCCGAGTGTACTAGTTAGTGTCAAAAGCCGATCGCGAATGAAATGCTATACGGTCAAGCTGGATCGGACGAGAGTTTTGGAACTTATGCATTTTTTAACTAGCTAAGTCCTTTCAAATTTGCCCTTTGTTTTTTATTTCTTATTTATTTTAGTCTTTTGAGTCAGTTTCCATCCTACATTAAGGGCATTGTAGAGTTTAAGTGTGGGGATGGGAAACTGTCGTTTAGGTCTTAGTTAGTGAGTCTTGAGTCGTTAAAAAAATAAAAAATAAATAAAAAATAAATAAAAATAAAAAATCAGAAAAAATGTCCTTTGAAATGAGAAGTTTGCAATTAAAACGGAAAATGATAGAATAGGTGAATTTTTGCTCGGGTTTGAATAATAATAATATGAGATTAAAATAAATCGAGCTTACGTCTAGTTTGGGATATGTGGATAGGCCCGGGTTTGGTATTAAGTCCCTTTGAATTAATATACCTTAATTGTCGGTCTGCTAGTGGGTTTTCGCCTGGGAGATATGGGAAACTAAAACTGCCAATAATAGTATAAGGGGCACCGTTATAAGTTAAAATTGTTAGAGTTTGTGATTAGAAAAAAATAGAATAAAAAGTGAGCTAGAAACTAAATGAAAGTAATGCATTCCTATGTAGTCTGGGCTGGGGATAGCGACTCTACAGCAAGATTACCGCTAGGGTGTGTGAAATCGACTTGCAAAGAAAAAGTAAAAAGTACCAAAACCTAAGTAGTCTGTGGTTGGGGATAGCGACTCTACAGCCGGATTGCCTCTTGGTTAGGGAAAGCATCGTCTAGACTCACGTTAAAAAAAAAAAGAAAAAAAGTTGGTTGTAAACTCTCTTGGTTTTGATATAAGACGGTTAGGAATTGGTCCAGTGATCGTTCTTTTAGTCCTATAAGCTTGAGGTGGGAGTAGGTGGACCGTAAATTCTAGTGTGAGACCCTAGGTAGACTGACTGCACTTAAATTAAAATCACATGATAAGGGTTTAGGATTAGATTCGGGTTTAAAGTGGACAAGTATATTCGCAATCGCAGCTAACGCAAGCTTTGGTTTTAATAAAGTATATCTATGTTTTTGTCCCGAGTGATTATTTGTCTATGACTCCGTTGCACAATTCTTTTTCGAGGACGAAAAAAGAGTAAGTGTGGGGATGTTTGATGTACTGCAAAGTACATATGTTTATAGTGTATACTTTGGTCAGTTTTCGGTTATTTTGAGTCTAGTTTTGGTTAGAATTTCGATACTGCTGACATTAAGCTTTGATTTCAGGTCCCGTAGCTTAAAGTGATGAAAAACGAGTCAAAACGAGTAGTTTGGAAGAAAAACGGGATCCATACGCGAACCGGAGAGCTGGAAATCAAATAAAATAAAATATTCAGGAGAAGGGGGCGCCGCGTGACGCCAAGCCCCCCTCGCGTCACGCTAAGCCCTTGAATCGTGGATTTGGTGTTTAGCAGATAGGGTTTTTGAGGGACTTTCCCAAGAAACAAAACAAGAACCCTAAGGACGAATTTCAAACTTCTTTGGGCAACTTTAGAGCATTCTTGGAGTATATTCGGAGATAAAAAGGCGTTGGAATCATCGGTACGAGAGAAGGGCGAAGAATCGAAGGATCTATCGGGTTTTCTAATCCCTTGTTTTGTCGATTTCTTTTCTTGAAACTTGTTATGATGAATTCTAGTTTAGATATCTTTGTTTCGTTTGCACTTATTGATATGCTCGGCTAAACATTTAAGCCACCTAGACTTGATGAATGGATTGATATAAAGTTTTTACCGTTTTCTTTATTCGCATGATTGTTATGGGTGATTGTGTTTAGTAAGCGGTTTGATTTAATGGTTTGATGTATATGCGTGCTTTGATTTGGTTTATTGTTATAATTTGCTTCATATGATTCTTAGTGACGGTCTATATCACAACATAGAGTCATATTAGGGTTTAGGGTTTCGGTTATCACGTTAGAAAACCTTCACTCTTTAGGGAGAATCGGCCGATAACCCCTAGAAGTAACTGGTAATAATTTACTAAGTCTTAGGGTTCTACTAGTCCTAATACCTGGAAAGTGAGGGGCTATTGGTAGGTCTTACCCGGCGAATTGCTTTAGATAGTCCTTGGAAAAGGTCATGTCTTGGTTTACCTGTCAGTTTTATTAGTCTATCAAGTCAAATTAATTACTTCAACTACCCTAGATCTAGGATTGGAAAAGAATAGGTCAACAATAGGGTACTTACACAATAATTAGACAACTGGAAAGGCGTCTAATAACCGGTAGGATTAACGGCCTAGGTAGCCCCACAGGTTTCTCCTTGAGAAGGGTCGAGGGGCCTTGTTGGTTCTTAATAGGTTTAGTATTATAAGACCCCGGTTCCATAACTCGTGCATTTAACTTAATCGGTAATCTCTTAAAAACGATCCAGGATTCTTGTCTAGGTGGTCTCATTCTCACATAAGAAAAGTCCTCAGTCTTTATTTGTTTTTCGTCTAGCTTTAGTCTACTAAGTAGTTTAATATAGATTTCCTTAGTTTTCCGTAACCAACCCCCCCCCCCAAAAAAAAACAATTAAAACAAGTTAAGTCGCGTCTGTCAGCGTCTGTCAGAGTCTAGCTTGCGTGATACATAGAGTCTTGTGGTTCGATATCCGGACTTCCTAGGTTATACTACATTGATCGGTACACTTGCCGATTGTGTGGTTTTAGGTGGAGTCTAGAATTTAAAGCTTTGTAGTGTCTAGCTTAGAGAGTCTAATTTAGTTAATTTTTATAGTCTGTTTAGCACACGTCACTTGTCCACTCATGATTTTATATAAGGAGAGGGAATAAGTTTAAGAATCGAGATAAGGTAGGAGTCAAATCTCAAGTTGACATCTACAACTACAAAGTTCACACCAAGCAAAAGTGCAGAACCCTTCTCACACTCATTAAGCCTCACAGGGAGTCACATGCACCTCACGTTATTATTATGTGTGCACCCATAATAATAAGGCAATTTGCATGCTTATCTCAGTGCCTCTTAACTTGCGCTAAAAGTTCCCCCCCCCCCCCCACATTCAAATAGCAACACGAAAGGCATTACAAGATTAAGAACCACAAGAGTCGATGGGTAGTGCCACACTATCTAGCTTCACTAATACACGCACATGTAATCATATCATGGTATCTAGTATGTAGTTTCATGCAAGTCGTGAGTGTGTGACTGTTAAACGAGTAATGCATAAAGTAAATAGAGGACGAACCTTGTAATCTGGAGCTGAGTGTCATGGTCGTTTTCGTTACTGTTTGGTTATAGTTTGGTTTTATGAAAACGTTTTAAAACCTAGTTCACTATAACCAGTGGCTCTGATACCAAACTGTCACACCCCCAAAAATACCACAAGCGGGAACCCCCGCGAGGCGTGTGACGTACCAGGATCTAGCCACCAGTCACATTGAACCATAACATAGTAGTAAATAAAAGTTTTCATTTGTCTCATAAAGTTAATCCAAACATAGTAAAACAATTCTGTTCAGCGGAAGCATAATGTAAATAATAAATCAAGTGTTTCAAATCATGAGTACGGTAATCGTTAAACTTGTATCCAAGAGCTACGACCCATGACCACTCCAGCACTCCCAGATAGCAAGTTCCAATCCATGTACCTAAGGACCTGCAAGCATGCAGAAAAATGTGTGTCAGACAACACTGGTGAGTTCATAGTTTGTTTTATCCGTTTAATACCAAGTAGTGAATTATGATTTGTTATGACTGTTATGTTGATAATAACTCGATACCGCAAACGGCCCTTTTTGCCCTTCCCCAATGCTCTATCAAACATTGGTCATGATTTAAAGTTATTAGTTCACGCCCGTCCTATCCAGGAGCGTCGTGAGGGTGCCAAACCTAATAGCGCTATTGTAGGATCGTTCGTCGACCTGTTTGAGTCGTTCAGAGAAGTTCGTAACCGAATTAAGAGGCAGAAACTAATAATCCGGTGCTATTTAAGCTATATTCACTTTAATCCTGTTGTTGTATTGATCTTGAACACTATTACAAGGTTTGACAGCACTTCGGCAGCACTTCGTGGCTCAACCGGAAGATTACACCGTTACAATGTGTTGTGGATCGCTCCCCTATATATAGGTAATCTGGACCGCTCATACGACACGTCCGTATGAGCGACCCTACATGATGCTGTATAAGCGATCCTAACATCTGACCTAATAAGCGATCCAGACACCATGACACATAAGCGATCCTAGACCTTGTACATATAAGCAATCCTATATACAACCAAGCTATTCTAGAATTTCGTGCCATGTCTGATCTCCTTAATCTTCAAGACTTGATGGAAGACGTAGTCAGCAGACGTAGGTGCACTAACAAACTCCCCCTCGGATGTTGACGGAGTCTTCATAGATCTTTCCAATCTGCTTTCGCACATGTCTATCTACAATCTTCATCAGTTGACAATCTTCCTCTGAAATATCTGTCGTTCCAAGAATCCTCGTTCTCTATCTTCATCATCAACAAACTCTTCTCTCTTGAATGTTGAATTGGTGTCTTCAGACTCCCCCTCTCACACAGCTGGGATCGTAGTCTGGAATTCAATCTATCATTGGTTCTGAGATCGTTAACAGGCTCCCATCAGGTTCAAGATCGTAACCTGGCTTTTTAATACCTGCACAATCTCTACCCATCCATAAGTTTCTACAAAGATAAAAACTTTTCAACAATTTTGAAACTATGTTGAACCAAAACAGTAATGATTTTGCAATCAAGAATATTACTGATTTTTATCAAAAATCATCTTTACACAAACACTTCCCAAACCAGTTCTTCAAGTTTAGCACTTTGAATTTCGAAAATCAGCATCTCAACACTAGTTGTCGAAAATCTTTTTGAATTTTCAAAATTTATGCTAAAACACACTGAAAATCTTTTTGGATTTTTGAATAAAAGTAAATGCAGAAATTGAAATATTTACAGACAATATTTTTGTGAGTTTGTGCAAGAGGATCATATCAGTTATGAAACATATCACTAACACCGTTAAGCTTGATTACATGTTAAGTTCTAAACAATTTACCTAGATTGTCAGTATGTTTGTCCACTTAAATTTTTACACAGATTTCAACTGATTCGAGATACGATATTAATGTTTTAAAGACTTAAACTTAATTGTGTATCACTCCACTTGAATATACTCCCGTATCCAGATCCCAAATATTCAGTCTTACAGGTGAGTATACCACAGATGATATCTGTAAAGGGGTAAATGCGAAACCGTGAGAGCTCAGGTCAGAACTTCCGTTCAGCAGAGAGATGACGGTTCGACTTTTGGTGGGTCCCCTTTAGAGGATCTTTTGTTACAACAGCAAAGATTACCAATTTTATTGTTTAATCAGTTTGCTGAGGGCGGCGCTTATGTTTCAAAGCTTTTTGCATAAAGTATTATTCGGGGACTAGGTCAGTATTTCCATACAGCAGAAGTCCCGGAATAATACCCCAGATATCACTGAGCATAAAGACCTAGTATCTCAGAATACGGGACCTTTCAAACAAGATTTCGGGGGTTACCCATATATCCAAGAATAGTTACCCACGAATTAAGTAAGTTTGATTTAGGTTTATATCTCGTTTCAATTTACTAAATGTGCAAAAATCTACTGACACATCCGCAGTAAGATTGTTTATCACATTTTGACTTTTCAATTCTTTAGCGTGCTGTGATAGTTCACTAATGTACTATCATTTCCTCTTTTATGCAACAAAAACGCATTTTTCAGTTTTATCATGTTTTTGTCTTTTTCAAATTTTCTGATGTTTTTGGATTTTCTAAAAAATTCTTACTCCCCCTAAAATTCAAATACATCTAAAGAAAATTGAAAACAAACTGTACAAAACATGACAACTGATATCAAAACACCTCAATTCTCCATCCATTTGGCTTAAACAATCAGAACTCCCCCTCACAACAAACTATTTTCCCATAATGATTTCAAAACACTTAAGTTTGTTTTAATCATAATGGTTTTTCCGGAAAATAAGTTTAGTTGCTTTTACCTTTTGTAAAAATGGGGTTCACATCATCACTTTGTTTACCAAATTCTTGAATGATAATTAAATCAAGTTCAATTTAATGACCTTGATTTAACCACTTGTAAGATCTACTGGTTCTCGTTCTGAACCATTTATAACATCCACCAACATACAACCACTTGTAGATTTAGCAAATAAGCTTATCAAACCTGTTTTTCAACCAATTACCATCTTTTGGTTGAATTCTCAAGGTGCCGATTCCTACTCCTCGCTTACAAACCTGGGAGTTCCAGCAAGTCCTGCAACTTCTCAAACACAAATTTAGAAAGATGCCGATTCATGATCCACGATACCATCTTGGGATCTCCGGCAAGTCAGGTTTTCATTCTTGAAAAAATATATCCACCCAAGCCTGACCTTCCTTGGGTGTAACCTCATCGTTTTCATTGTTTCTTTCAACTGACCTGTAAACCCATCCTTTGGAAGCATAAAAATCTTGAATGCTTTGGGCCTTACCACTGACCATTTTTCCAAAGATGCGTTTTACATTTCCGTTGAAAGTTTTTTCAACATCAATTTTCTTCTTATCAGAATAAAATTGTTTTGAAATTTCAACTTTTCCGATTTTAGATTTGTAATTTTTAGCACTTAGTGGCGGAAAATTCACATCGTCCACTTTCGAAACTTGTCTTACAATCTCTTTCTCAACATGTGGCTCCTCTGATTTTATGGAATCAGATTCATCACCAGATTTGTTACCTGAACCTTTTACAACCCATTTCTGATTTGTGGCATTGTCTATTCTTTTGGAAGCTGATGTGGGCCCAAGTGTGGAGGAACGGGCTATTTTGTACTTGGAGGCCCAAGACCGCGTAAGAAAAGGGCCTTCACTAAAATGGCCCTAACTTGGGCTACGGAGGTCCGTTTGGGGCGTGTGACCAGTCAAAACGAACGGGAGAACGAGCTCTATCTTGCTGCAAACGCCTACGGCGGTTTGGGTCATCGTCCGGGCCGAAAAAACGCTTATTTCTATTAGTTTTTTCCATTTTTATGTTTTTTCAAGTATTTTGGGCATTTTGTTTTTGGGCTTGTGTTTGGCCCGTTGTCTTTTTTAGGCCCGTTTCGAATTTCTGTCATTATTTATATGTCCCTTTAGTGAATGAAACAATCAGAATTGAATTTTGAGAAAAGTTATTTTTCACTTCAAATTCCGTGGCCTTTGGGTTGCAATTTGGGGGTTGGGGAAGAGACACACGGGTATTCGTAGAATCAACGTGTTGATCTTCGTTTATCGTATCACACGCTGCATCAGAAGCACTCTTTGAAGATTCTCCTTTTTCATAAGTCGAATTCTCAAAGCCTGTGAACTTCCGGGTTGACAGTTCAGTCTTCTCAACAACTTTTTCTTTCATTTTTCTTGAGACTTCTTGTTTTGGTCGAAATGTCTTTGGACAATCTTTCGCAACATGACCCACAGCTTTACACTGAAAACAAGATCTCTTTTCAACCTTCTTCTTCATGTCCTCTTGCTTCTTAGCAAGGAATTCTTTATTTGTCTGATTTCTGAATGATTTCTCTTTTTCAGCTTCTGTTGTTTTTCCTGCAACAAACATTGTTTTTGGTTTATAAACTTTTTCATTTTTATAGTTTTTCTGTGGAGCAAAACCAAGACCTTTCTTTTTGAAATTACGATTATGGTTTGGTTCCTTTTGGAAACTATAACCACAATTGTAACCCATTTTCTTGTTAATTCTCTGTTTATCTCTTGAAGTGTATTGTTTAGGTTTTCCATTAAGATTGAAATCTTTTATTTCAGAAATATTAATTTCTGTGATTTTGAAAACCTTGTGAATCATTTCAAGTCTAACACTTCTTATTAGAAAACTTTCATCTGAATATAATTTGTCAGAACCTTTCAAAGTATATGCCACTTTAACCGATTCATCATTCAAATTAGATTTTGAAAGTAAAAACTCTTTATCATAAACCCGTTTGTCCTTTTTGACTGTTGGCTTTGACGCACTGGACCCAGACTTTGACTCGGGTTTTGACCTCGGTTTTGATTCTTCATTGTCATCTGTGTCTAACACCTGATCGACCATACTTTTTATCAATTTTGACTCATGATCAGTGTCGGATGACGTATATGTGACATCGATACTTTCTGGTAAGTTATCCGATGACCCAGACTCCCAATTCAAATTGATTGCTTGATTGACTTTTTCTGAATTTGGATTTCGAGGTGAATATCCATTTTCAACCGGGGGCGGACATCTATTATAGGATACACTCGGTTTCTTACCAGAAATTTTCACTTTTTCTTCATCTTCAGTCACACCTTTCTTTTCTTCAGACATCTTCACTTTTTCAAACATTTTCAAATATTTCACCACTGGATAAATCCTGTCAACAACAAAAGTAGAACATGAGTAACTGTCTAATAATTTCTTTACCTTTTCAGTTTCTATCTTTTGTGTTGCCAACTCAAGCTCGAGATCTGCACATTTCTTTATGTTATAGTTTGCCGTATCAAGCTGTCTCAGATAAGCTATCTTCAAAGTATTCATCGCTTCAGCTTGTTCACCATCAGGATCAGTATATTTGTTGATTTCTCTGTTCATAGTATCATACGATTCTTTCAGCTTGTGAATATTGTGCAGCAACTCATTGTTTTGCTTAATCAGCGAATCACAGTTCATGCATTTTTCTTGGACCATGACCGGTTCAGCATCCACTTTAATCTCAAATTCAGGAACCTCTTTCACTGTCCTGCTTGAATTTAAAAAATGAGCTCTTCTTAATTTCTCAGCTTTTGCTTCTTCCTTCAATCTCTCTTCCTCTTCAGCCTCCTCAATGATCTTTTTTCGTCTCTCTTCAGCAGCTTCCATGACTTTTCTGCATCTCTCTGCACATTTCAAATCATACGCATTAGCAAAGAAAGCATGAGAAGTGTTTTTAGACATCTCTTTAGTCATAAGATTTTGATCTGGACAAAAATCATCCCAGGTAAAACCTTCAACCATCTTTTCATCATCTTGTTCAGCTAGACACACTTTGCTATCTTTTGGAAGATACTTTTCCCAGGTAAAATTATCATATTTTCCCTGACTAACAACACATGCTCTTTTATCCACCACATCTCTTCCATGAGCCGTTTGTGCCTGATGCTGCTATGCTGGTTGAGTGATTTGATGATAAATGGCCTTCTTGTGATAATCATTGTTTCCGAAAGGATTCTGGGCACCGGTAGCTTCACGGTTTTTACACTCTCTCTTGAAATGCCCCTTCTCCCTACAACGAAAACATGTAACTTTGGATTTATCAAAACCCAAAGCTGAAATGTTTGCATCACGAAAATCATCACGACCAGTAATTTGTTTGAACTTTTCAGCGCGTCTCATCACACTCGCCATACACCATTTTATATCCATCAATTCCATTTCTTCAGCATCAATTTGATCGTAATCCTCTTTCGTGAGCATTGGATTTCCGATCTTTCCTGCAACAAAACAACTATAAGACTCTAAAATCATTCCTAACAAAGACATTTGATTTTTTGCAATATCTTCAGTGTAGTCTTGATCATTCTCAAGGCTTAACACAATGTTACACTGAAGTTTTCTACCATTCTTTGTTACACAAATGTTAGGATCGAAAGATGAAAATCTTGTGCTGTTGCTTGATCCTTGAGATGTCTTCTTTTCAAGAGAATCTTTAACGCTGTAAGCAGTTTCAATCTTAGGAGAGAACTTTGTTGAATCAGTAGCACCATGCTTGTAGTACAGACTGATATCTTGCTCTCCATCGTAGTTCTTCATCCTAGCAATCTTTCTTTGTTCCATTTCTTGAGCTTCCAAATGCTTTATGAAGTCTCCTAGTTTCATCTTTTTGTATTCTGCTTTGTTGGACTTCAGCATCATCAAAAATGTTCCCCAGATTTCATATGGAAGCGCATCTGCAAGTTTTTCAATTAATTCATCAGTATCTTTCTTAACACCCAACTTTGTCATATTTCTCACCAAATTACAGTATCGACCAATAATTTGTTTGGTGGTTTCATTTTTTAATCCCCGAAACAAGTCAAATTCTTTCTTCATGAGAGACATTTTGTTCTTTAACATGTCATCACTTCCCGTAAACTTTGCTTCCAATTCTGTCCAAATCGAATATGCAGTTCCGTCATGTTGAAGCAGTATCAAAATATCTTCTTTTATCGCTTGCTGAAGTAGACTGACCATCAATTTCTCATCTCGATACTTCTTTTTCTCATCTGTACTCATATCTCGAAGTGTTAGTTGCACACCATTTTTAACTGGTTTAACATATGGTTCCTCAGTGTGTTCCCATGCATCAAGATGATAAGCTTCAACCCAATTTCCAAATCTTTCCGACCACACGTTGTAATCATCAATATCCATGAGTTTCGGTGGCTTTTGAGACGTTCCGGTTTCATTTTCAATCAAAGCATTCTGAGTAATCGAGACCGGGGTAGCAAAAGCGTTATAAAATTCAGTATCCATTGTTCAAATCGTTCACAAATTCTCAACAATTTCCTAGCTTTTACAAACTGTTCAAATAAGCGTTCCAACAAGACAAATTGTATAAGTGATCCGGCAAATATGCGATCCAATCAAATTATCAAATGAGCGGACCAGACAACGTCTGTTCAAGCGATTTGTCAAATAAGCGGTCTGACTAAAGAGCGGACCAAACACTGTCCGTTCGAGCGGACTAGAAGATGTTCGTTCGAGCGGTTCAGATGTTGTACGTTCGAGCGGTTCAACCTTTGTGTCTTCGAGCGGTCCAGAAAACTGTCACTGGAGCGATTCAAACTGAATTTTCAAGCGGTTCAACCTCAAAAATGTTTCTATGAGCGGTCCAGATAGGTCTATTCGAGCGGTTCACACAGTGTATCAATCAGCGATCCAGAAGCTTACGTCATCTTTTGAGCGAACCTGAATGAACAAATCACCTAAAATCTTGGTTTCTACTTCGATTTTAGATCTGAAAACTTCAAGGATTTCTTAATTCATGATTCCGAGTGCACTGTGTGATTTTGAGCTTGTTTTACCGTGAAAAATTTTGAAAAAGTGAAGAAAGTGTAGAAAATCAGAAGAATAGCAGCTAAAATGGCAAGAACTCCTCCTCCTGAGCTCTGATACCACTTGTAGGATCGTTCGTCGACCTGTTTGAGTCGTTCAGAGAAGTTCGTAACCGAATTAAGAGGCGGAAACTAATAATCCGGTGCTATTTAAGCTATATTCACTTTAATCCTGCTGTTGTATTGATCTTGAACACTATTACAAGGTTTGACAGCACTTCGGCAGCACTTCGTGGCTCAACCGGAAGATTACACCGTTACAATGTGTTGTGGAACGCTCCCCTATATATAGGTAATCTGGACCGCTCATACGACACGTCCGTATGAGCGACCCTACATGATGCCGTATAAGCGATCCTAACATCTGACCTAATAAGCGATCCAGACACCATGACACATAAGCGATCCTAGACCTTGTACATATAAGCGATCCTATATACAACCAAGCTATTCTAGAATTTCGTGCCATGTCTGATCTCCTTAATCTTCAAGACTTGATGGAAGACGTAGTCAGCAGACGTACAAGCAACAACCCGGTAGAATGATGGGACTTAAGTGATAGAAGTGAGTGTATTATCCAACCATAACGTTTACTGAAAACCGTTGCATATCCCCTGCAAGGATAGCGTTGTGAAATCCGCCTCACATCCCCTACAAGGATGTGGGTATTTGGAAACCGCCTTATATCCCCTACGAGGATATGGGTTTACGAAAATCCGTTTACAAGTTTTGTCTGTTTGATTTGTCCCCACCGGATGCATGCTTGTTTTAAGAGAAGTGAACTCACCTTGGTTTGCCCGGTATGATTTGTTACTTGTTCACACTTAAACAATCACAGCCTATGGTATTCATGTATGCGATATTAGTTTACATTCATAAGGTTTACGTATGAATCATAATCATAATGTGTGTGTATGCAACAATCACCGAATGGCACATAACAGTTATTCTACTCATGTATATCCAAACCCACATGTATTTTTCGTATCAATATTCAATAGTCAAGTATACTAATCAAAACCGATTCATGTTTCCTCATGAATAACTGATATCTTCAACAGACAAAGGTCAACATATAATCATACATTATTATACTCGTACCAAACTACATCCTGTTTGTGAGATTCTGACCTACGGCGAAACCTCAAAGCGACGAAACCTCAAAGTGACGAAACCTCACATGTTTCTTCGGCATGGAAGTGTGACAAAACCTCACATGTTTCGTCGGCATGTGAGTGTGACGAAACTTCACATGTTTCGTCGAAGTAATAAGCCGACGAATCATCTAGTTCCGTCAAAGAATCTTTCGTCGGTGCCCTACCAGTTGCTAAAAATGCAGAAACCCTAACTGCAACTATTCTGATCACAACAATACAATCATTTGTAGTCATTCCTTAATCACCGATTTCATTCCACATAATCCCAATCAGCATTTAACCCTTAACCTTAATCACGTCACTGAAAACCATAAGTAATCAGGTCACCATCATTAACCATTTATTAGTTCTCTAGAATTCATTTTCCATAAATCTAACGACTAACTACTGATTATGTTTATAAATCATTCACAACAATAACAACAGTCTATCAACAAATGTTTACTATAATTCACATCAACATATAATCCAAAACATGCATATTGTTCCATTAACACACCAATAAATCACGCAACCATGTAGGACAAATGGATAAACAGAACCTCTGGGGCAATATATGCTAACCTTAACCAAGATGGAAATCGAAGAGTAGCTTGAATTGAGAAAGGTTTGTCGTTGGTTTTGAAGGAGGAGAGGAGAGGTGATAAAGAGATTAGGGTTTGCTGTTAAGTTTTGTAGACAAGGGACGGTTACGAGAATAATAAGATAGAGATTCTACTGGGCAGCCTTTGGGACAAAAGCCCACACGGCGAAAGTTCAATGTTTCGTTGGTGATGAGGTTGACGAAACTCCACTGTTTCGTCGGTTTGATGGCGACGAAAGTTCAATGTTTCGTCGAATGGAGAATGCATGTGATATGTCTTGAACAGTTCATAAACTTTAATTAAATAACCAAATAACACAATACATCAATCTATTATATATAATAAATGAGAATATTTGGGCTGATGTGTCATTAGCTAGCTGAGAGCCTCTTAGATTCCATTTTGGCGGGAAAATGAGCTGGGTATTTTTTTTCATTCACGAAGCACCAGTTAAAGATATTTGACCCATGATTTCGGATCCTATTTATTCATCTAATACACACTGTTTTACTTTTTAGAACCATATAACATCCTATTTGTCTCTCCTTTTTCTCTCCATTCTCTCACTTGTGTCTTCATAAAATCTCATTTTAACTCGAATCTGTCACTGTTATCGAATCTTTCAACACCGGCGATACAATCTCTTACTATAATCTTTCGATTAAGTGTTTCAAGGTATTTATGTTACAATCCTGTATCTTATAACAGGTTTTCCGTTTGATTGTCATCTGCTTCCTTTTTATGTTTTTTTCATGTGATTTATTCATCTGTTTTCAGTCCCTGTTGATTTATTTGGGTTTTTACAATCTAGATCTACTTCGAGGTAGATGTTTTTCTTGAACAACGTAATGATAATGTTTTAACATTATTTTAGTCGATTTTTATGCTTATTTGTTTCCTAATGTCTTTGTTACAACTATATTTTTTTTTGTCCGTTTAGTGTTCGACGATTCTAGGGTTTTAGATTTGAGGATTTCTATGCATGTTGATTTATTAGGTTTTTTTTATAAACATCATGTTTTATCCTTATTTAGATTTGACGATTTTAGGGTTCATAATCATGTTGGCGCAAAGGAGATACAATTAATCATGTAACTACCATTTTCTATTGATTTGTGGTAATAAATTTAAGTTGCATCAATGTAGTCTAATTAGAATTTCAACACTCTTGTGTTTTTTTTTCTATGTAATCGCAACTGTTATTGGAGTGTTTTCACTATATCTGTTGATTTTTATTGTGTTGTTTTCATTATCTTTGTTGTTTTTTATATTGTATATTTTCATTATTTTTAGAGTGGTTTCAAGGAAAATTAAAGTTTTGGCGAATTTTACTAATGCTTCGGACTCTCGGCCACCTATTGTTGAGTATGTTAAACAGTGAAATGTATCTAAACTATTTAGTGTGTGATTAGAAGGCTGGTATTAGCTGCTTCGATTTGTTTCATTTGGCAGGAACGAAATAACAGGTCGTTTAATAGTTTTGAAAGGTTGGTGCAGGTTTTATGTAATCTAATCTTTGATATGTTAAGAATGAGGCTTATGGGGTTATCCTTGCATGCACCTCAGAGTGTATCAATGGCTGCTGAAGTTACGAAGTTTATGATTAATGGGTCAAATTGATGCTACTGACTATGCTGGTTGAATTAATGGGCAGGTTGGTTGTTATCATTTATTGGTGTTTGCTGCCGTGTTGGGTTAGTGTTTGTTTTGAATTAAAGTATTGAAGATTGATGATTTTTTTCGTTTTGTTATTTAGTATTTGTATTGAATTAGAATTTGTATTTAACTTTCACGTTTTTTATTAATATTTAAATATTGAATCTTATTTTTCTTATATTTCGAATTTTAAAACACAAACGAAATTAATGTATAACAGTTAGTGTATTTTAGTTTTAGGTTATTTATAATTACCTCAATAGTTTCCATGTTTTACTTAATGTATTTAAGTTTTAGGTTATTTATAATTACCTTAATAGTTTCCATGTTTTGCATCTTTATCTAATTTAGTGTTTGTCTCCATTCGAATTTCAAATTCAAAATGACAGTTTGTCTCTCTGTTTTTTTTACTTAATTACTTATCAATACTTTCCATATTTTCTCTTAACAAAAATTTATAATTCTAATTTATACTTTATCGTATAACCCTTACCATTCTTCAACCATTCGAATTTATTATATCCGTGATGGATATTTTTCTTTAATTAATTTATGATTAAAAGAAAACTAAATCATTGATATTTTTAGATGATAGATATGTAATTAATCCACAATAGTTTTCATCTTTCCATTTTTTTTCTGATTCGAATTTGAAATTTAAATTGACAGTGTTCTTTTTATTGTTGTCGTTACTTAGTGATAAATCATTTCCATTTTTTTGTAAGTAGGTTATCAAATGAAAGTAGAATTTTCATTAAATTGCGATTTTTGTAACCGTTCGGATTAAATAAGAATTTCACCAACATTGATTTTTGTAACCGTTACATTCGGATTAAGGGTGTAAGGGGCGTAAGCGGTGAGTGAAATCGGTGACCCCATTCACCTAAGGGGAACACCGCCGCCATCCCTTAGGTGAGGCAATTAGGGGAGTGAAATCGTGGGTTGTTCACCGATGAAGATTGAAGAGAGAGGGTGTGGGGTCCATTTTTTCCACCAATCAAATTGTTGTTGTTGTTTTTTTTTTTTTTAATAAAAAACCAAGTCCCCTAAGAGGGGAGTGCCGCCATCAAATTGGGGTGTTAAGGGAGTTTAAGAGGGGAGTTGACGTGGCACACGAGGATTGGTTGGACGTAAGAGAGGGAACTCACCTATTAGGTGAGCACCCGTTACACCCTAAATAAGAATTTCACCAACATTGTTCTTATGATTTCAATTGTAGTTAAAATAAAAAATTATTATATGGTGTAAGACAATAAACATTATTATTTTGATTGTCTCAAGAAAAAAAAAAAGAATGTCATGATGACAACTTACACCACATCAAATCAAAAATTATCTTGAAATATGAAATTTGACGGTAAGTGTTTTATTGATAAATACGAATATTTTATTAATTCCCATATCTTATTTCGATACGAATATGCATTGATATGAATATGCAGTTTAAATACATAAAATCATATAGACATTATACATTACAAATTATTTGACTTTTTGACATTAGCATATATATGCTTAACAAATATAAGCCAATATACAACTGTTAGTAATTAAAATAGTATACCTTCCTTTATTATCAATATCATCTCTAAATTTCAATTCTTTATTCACACGGTATATAATAAACTGATGCACTACAAACATTTCAAATCACATTTCTCATTACATTCAATCTAATACACAAGGCATTAATACGCAATACATTCAAAATGTAAGTAAACAAGATGTATTTGGCTAATACCTTCGTTTAAGGAAGTAAAACAGGAGACCAAAAATTGGTATACAATTGATGAAAATATAATGCCTAATTTATACATCCATAAAGTTTGAAGCTATAATACAATGAGATATTAAAATAAAGGGATATATGTAGTTCTCCCTTAAAATAATAATAATTACCAAATCTTTAAATTTTGTAAGGTTTTTTATTTCATTGTGTACATCAACCATAAATGGATTATTTCGTTTTATACATATTGACCATAAATGATATATTTGTGTTTACATATTTTTAGATTCTAAATGGTTGTGTTGCATTTTGATATACTCAAATAATAATGTTTACTCAATATATTCAAAAGAATCAAAAGACAATCGTACAAAAATGTTATTTATTTAAAGAATCGATTAATATAATATCTGTATAAACTGAAAAATGATATTTTAAACATACAACTTCAAACCTTCTTTCAAACTTAAAGTTTTTAACTTTTTTTTTTCAAAACATTATGCATTAAAAAATAAATAATAATATAAGTTACTTTCTTCAGCCCGGGAAGCAATCCCGGGTGATAACCTAGTCATCTAACAAACGTGAACAAGTTACAGTGCAACTAATCACAAAAACATAGTATGAAACAGGTGACGTGTCGGGAAGGACCTTGAAAGCTCGGGTTGTCACATTCTTTCCTAGGTAACCTATTTTTCCCATACTTGAGTTCCAGTCCAATCTCTAGTTGTCTACGCTTGCTGTCAGTCTGGTTGTCTATTTGTTTAAATTGCTATTTAGTTTAAAAATATTTTTCTCAAAACAAAACCAAATTATTAGGCTAGGGGTCGATAGAGATTTAGTATCAATAGTCGCTAGATTGTGTCCACGGTTCGATACTCGGACTTACTTGTTTTACTACGTACGACCGGTACACTTGTCGGTAGTGTGTGGTTTACGGGTTTTTCCAATTTTAAAACTTGTTGAATGTAGTTAATAACACTTTTCACACATCACTACCTCACTTGAAAAACCTCCAAGTGTTAGGGGTGTACCCTCCTTTTTCATCCCAAATCATCAAATTACTCAAAGTCTTGAATAATTCATGATCCATATGGTGATTCTAATACATATTCATGCTTAATTTCTTATTAATTCGTGGATTGATCATAAATCAACTTCATACAAAATTACAAAATTAAATTCTACAACTTACCACGTGATTATTAGCATTAGATGGTAAGGATTCTTCATTCATGTATTGATTCCAACATCCAGTTTGGTCTTGATTTGGCTTGAACTTGATAAGTTGAACTAGAGAGTTCTTCCTCTCTCTCTCTCTCTCTCTCTCTCTCTCTCTCTCTCTAGACATCGACGCACGCGCACACACACTAAAGAATGCAGGATTTTGACTCTAAATCCGTTGACCATTTTCATCAATTTCCAAAGATGTCACAATTGGCCCTTGTATTTTCCTTCATTCTTCTATTTAACTTTTTATGTTTACTAGGTTAAGCAACCTAGTTAAGTTAATTCACACCATAAATCTATTAAACACCATGTTTGTTAAAACACTAGTTTATAAACCGGTGTATTACACGAATTAAATATAAAAAAGAACTTTAGATTGAACAACATTTTAATTTATAAGTGTTACAAACCCGTGTATTACACACATAAAATAAAAAAAATTTGTAAACCATACTTCTATATAATCCTAATCACATAGTTAAAAAATGTAATAACAGTATAATTTAATTATTGCGTGTTTCCGATTAGTATTAATATAAGGATGGTTTAGTAAAAAAGATCTAATTATTGTATTATTTTATTTTACGATAATATTTAGTAAAATACATTGTATTTATTTATAAAATTAATTAAATAGTGCATCCTAATATGGTTATTAACATATTTAAATTAAATTTATTATATTAGTAAGGATAAGTATTAAAAAATATTTTTAAATAAAATGTAAGTCTAAATTGTAAAGGTGAAAGAGAGAGTGGCCCATGACAATAATTGGAATCTTATATTAAAAGTTAAATAATATTTGATGTTTATTAAAAGTTAAATTAAAGTTAAATTAGAGTGACATGCGGCATTAAGGGGATTTTTTTATCAGTAGATTTGTTACTTTATCATTTTTGTCAATTTATCATTTTTGTCAATGATTAATCTTTTAAATCATTTGGTTTTAGAAATATATGTGGTTAATCTTAATGAGGTGTTATATTATCAAATAAAGTAAATATAAAATAATTAAATCGGGGATATTAATAATAATAAAAAATAATAATAGTTTTGCTATAGATAATAATAAACCTACGATCAAAAGGCTTTTGATTTTAAAGGATATTCATATTAAATACATACATATTAAAAAATATATAATGACCCTTTATCGTATGTAATAGAGGTGAAGATAATCTTGATCTTTAATATGTAAAATCGGTATATTCAATAGATAAAGTAATTGTTATATTTTTATCTATATATCATATAGTATAATTTAGTAACTCAAGTATCATGGTATATCAATTTCTTTTGAGTGAGACGATGTATAAAAAATTAGTTATTAAGGTGGAGAATGGTTTTTATATTAATTTAGTTATTATTATTATTATTATTATTATTATTATTATTATTATTATTATTATTACTATTATTACTATTATTACTATTATTACTATTATTACTATTATTACTATTATTATTATGGTTGATGTAGTAGTACAATAAATTGCCATATGGCATTTTGATAAAATTCTTTATTATGAGATAATGCCATTTGGCATTAAGGATGCTTTTTTATTAGTATTAGATTGGATTTTGGAGCATTACATGGTTTTCTCATTCATGTTGTCTTTCTATTTCATGTAAGGATATTTTTAATTTGGTTGAATAATCATTTAAATGTTAATAGTTGATCATGTGTTTTGAACAATTATAGTTTCTCCCTGATATTTTCGCCATAAGTTAGGGTGTTACATGGGTGCTATGATGCAGTGGTTATATAATAGTTAATAATTAGTTGTAATAAAACTTGTTAAGATATATTTTTTACCATGTAATTGTGAAACTAACAGTACCGATCCAGAAGTAGAGGACGAACGACCATAGCGGTTGTTTTCCAGCGACGCGTGTGGATGCTTTGGCGATGAGGTTTTGAGAGGGTTCTGTTGGAAACAACTTTCGCGCAGAATTGATAAGGTTACACATTTAGATACATACAAAGATTCTTAGATTTGCACAATTGTTGAAATAGAACATGGAACAAGCTTATTTATTTATTTATTTATTTATTTTGGAATCAAAGATTCACACAAGAGGGGTTTAGAGAGAGCAACATAGGATGGTTGTGGATAGAAAAGAAAAGTAAAGTTGGCAAATGGGGATTTCTGTGTGCTGTTAGTTGTGTGTTGTGTGTTTACTAAAAGATTAGTTTTAAGTTCATACCATAACGTTTTACTAAATATTTGCCTCTACTAAGGTAAGGAAGGGTACATCGACTTGGCATCTAATTATTAGCTTAAAATGTCAATTTTTGATATAAATATACCAACCAAAGAAACAAAACTTGTTTAGAGGACAATTCAGAATATTATTTTCCGGTGTCTAGAGTAGACTCTTGAATTTTCTTTTTGGTTTACAACATTATAGTTAAAAGTTAATATTATAATTCTATCTTGGTATCTTTCTTATCGATTTAGTGATAAAACAAGTTTGTCAAAATTAAGGATTAATGACTATTACATATGTAAGGATCAAAGTATGGTCACTAGTATTTTTTGTTGTTTTATAAAAGGTGGATATAATTGCTTATCGATATATAGTGACCAATGGATTTCACGTGGCATAAAGTTCTTTCCAATAACAAAAGAAATGCAAAGTCAGCGTAGTTTGTTGTTTGCCTTCCTTCTATACAAGTGGTCATAGTCATGCCTCTAGATTAAGGAATTGGTTAGAATTCATTATTTTCTTTTATTATCGATCCTTCTTGAGTATATCTTATTCGGTTACTATGCTAAGTGCTTACTATTGTAAAGAACCAAACAGGTACCAACCAATGCCCGGCGCTATGCATGGGGAATCACAATAGTTACATATTATAGATCAATAAACTTCTACGACAATAACAACTCAAACCACACTTATTACTTATTTGTTACATATGTATCAAATACTACATGTGCACGAACTTATCCGACAATAATAACACAAGTCGGTATAATAACTTACACATAAACATTTTCTAAGCATGATTTGATTATTACATATGCATTATATATTAAACAGTTATGGGAGTAACAAGAAGTGATTTAATGTAGCCAATCATTTCTTTCCCGGCATGAGTATAATTGTCACCACCTGTATAAAGGATTTCACAAACACGTACAAAATTGATAGGAGACATAAGTAAAGGTTCGGGTATGTGTGTAGGCCTTAGAGACTCCTTATTAATAACTTTCCAATTATCTTCGATTAGCTTTGAGAATAACTCATGTGTGTGCTCCTTTGAGACCTCGTGTTCCTTCATGTAGCATTCGACACTCGAAGCTACATGGTTTCTTTCTCGTTCGTCCTGCGATTTTAATTTAAATTACTACAACTTAATTGCTTCCCATAGTTTTATATTCTCTTTTGAATATTCACAAAATGAATCTTGAAGTTTCACATACCTTACGCATGGCAGTATCATCCATGAGTCTAAAAATCAAAGATGAAGCTTTGACAATAGGAGGATAGTTAGACAACCATTTAAATGTATCCTCGGTAACCAAATCATCCCGGTGAACATAAGACAACATGATCAACAACGGGTAGCCAACAGATACTATGGCAACGGACATATATTCTTCAAAGGTTGGGATATACCTCTCGTTTACCCATTTAGCTTCAATCAAGAGATTTTGAGTGTACTCTTTAACCTAAATTCCAAATGAACGAGCAATTGGCACATTAACTAGATTTCATGTTTTTGAAGGCAAGAATATGATAGTTTATAAAACAAAACAAATGAACTATAAAAATCAAACAGGTTGGATATGATGTACCATCTCTTTTGTATAACATAAACGATATGTATTTCCCTTCTTCTCTAGCAAATCTTCAGCTTCTTTGTAAACATTGAGAATTTCTTGATATATGAGTTTCATGTATTCAGGAAGCATATCCATGCAACTTATCGACCATCTATGCAAGTCATTCACAATAACCAATAAATTTTGCGAACTTTTTGCATGTATGAATAAAAGTTAATTGTTAGTTACCACCTACTTTTGAATAGCTTTAGTAAAGATCTGGAGTTCTTCATAAGTACCATAATTATCGTATGTATCATCCAAAATGACTAGTAGATTGCAAATTTTCATCAGAAAAATCCTTGATTCAGAATGTTGAGGCTCGAAGTAGACCGCCAATATCCAAAAGTAACCTTCGACTATTCTATCCCGAGCATAAGGTACTTTGTTCATCACATCCAAATTCTTCCACCATCTAGACACATACACAAAATGTGAGCTCATGAGAATAACCCAAATGCTATATTGCTAGATTAGAATTAACCATACCCTTATGATTATAGTGGTATTAAGAATTCGATTCGGATTCCAAAAATTTGAAATAGAATTTGATAATCAAGATTCGAATCAATTTAAAAAATTGAATTCAATTCAATTCGTATTCGAATGTATTCGAATCGAATACGAATTTATGATTTTCAATCCATTTCGATTCGAAATTCAAACTCAATTTATACATATAATTTGATTTCGTTAATATACACACATAACTTCTAAATTTGGGCAAAAATATAAATTGCATCCATAAGGATAAGTCCATATAACATTACCAAGCCTAAATGATAAATAATACATACTACTTATTTCTAAATTTTTTTCTTAACTTACTTGCTACAAGTAACTAACCTAACTTCTAAATTTTGGTCTTTTGACATATTGATAGTTTATCAATTTTATAAATTAGTATTTTATTTAAGTTATAAATAATTAGATTGTAGTAGTTTCAAAAATAAAAGTAATATAATTTATTGTTTCAAATAGGAATCAGATCGAATCAACTAAATCAAATCAAAATTGAATACGAATTCAGGGTCAAGATATACTAGAAAGTTTATTTAGTAGGAAGGCTAGGAAGTAATCCTGACCATCTATTAACTAATCAAGGGCTAAGATTGAATCAGTGAGATTGAACAAAAAGATGAATGCACCTGGGTTAATTTGAGGGCATTCTAATTCATCCAAAGTCAATAGTTTCTCTCTCCTACAATTCCCCCCATTTTTTTAAAACGTTAATAACTTTTTCGTACTACATTATTGTTATAAAAAATGCACCATAAAAACAAATTTTTTTAATCTTTAAAACGAGCATACTATTGGTATATTTTTGAAAAAAAAAATCGATAACCCAGATGCCTAAAACGCAATGGACAAAAAACACAAAAAAATGATTTTTTTTTTCTAAAACGCAATAGACAAAAAATACAAAAGAAATTGTTTTTTTCTAAAACGCAATGGATCAAAAACACAAAAGAAAGTGTTCTTTCTTAAACGCAATTGACAAAAAAACACAAAAAAGTGTCTGTTCTAAAATGCTATGGATCAAAATCACAAAACAAAGTGTTTTTTCTAAAATGCAATAGACTAAAAAACAAAAGAAGTGTGTTATTTCTAAAACGAAATGGCTGAAAAACACTAAGAAATTTTGTGAAACGCAATTGCCTAAAAAACACAAAGAAATGTTTTATTTCTAAAACGCAATGGCAAGAAAACACAAAGTAATGTCTTTTTTCTAAAACGCAATGGCTAGAAAACACAAAAAAAAATGTTTTTTTTCTAAAAGCAATGGATAAAAACACAAAAAAATGTTTTCCGTAAGACACAAAAGACCAAAAACATAATAAAATGTGTTTTCCTAAAATGCAATGAACCAAAAACACAACAAAATGTGTTTTTTTTCTAAAACGTAATTGAGAAAAAATACAAAAAAATGTGTTTTTCCTAAAATACAATTGACCAAAAACACAATAAAATGTGTTTTTTTTCTAAAACACAATGGACTAAAAACACAGTTTTATCATTGTGTTATAAAACGCAATGGAATAAAACATAATGATTTAGTGTTTTTATAAAACATAATACAAAAAAAGTGATGAACTAGATGTGTTCTTGCGTTATAGAAATATACATCAGAAGTTGTAAAATGCGTATAACAGTGTCATGTTTGATGGCTAGGTGGTTTTTTACCTATGGAAAACAATATAGAATTGAAAGTATTGACATTTTCCATAATCAAAATAACTGCGTTTTAGAAATTCCCACAAACTAACCCACTTTTCAATGATTGAAACTTTGCTTTAAGAATAACTTATGAAAAAAGAATAATATAAGTAGCACTAGGTGTTGTTGTAACTTGTGCATAAAACAAATGATATAATTGGAGCATTGTGTTTTATAAAATTATCAAAAATCAACCAACTTGTTATGAAAATGAATAATATAACGTGATGTTTTCACCTATGCATAAAACAATAATATAATTGAAACCATTACATTTTATAAATTATCAAAAATCATCCAAATTTTCAGTTTAACACAACGCGTATTAGTTCTTTTAGATAAAAATGATACTGGATAACAAATGGATGTAAGTATAAGTTCTTCTAGATAAAAATGATACTGGATAACCATAGATGTTAGTTGATTATAAAATGAGAAGACTCTTGACTAGAGAAATTGCCACCATTTCTATCCTTTCCCTCAAAACTCAATCTGCAGAACTCAATAAAATTGCCTTTATTTTTCTTCCATGGCGGGACCTCTTAACAGGAGACTGCGGCGGCGCTGGATCTGAGGCCTCATGATGGTGACAGAGCAAAACGGTGGTGGAGGGGTGGGTGGTGGAGTGGTGGTGGCGGTGTGGAGGTGGGATGAACTATACGGATCTGGTTTTTTTTAGACGTAGGGAAAAGATTAAAGATGACGGGTTTTGACGTTACAGGGAGAGAAGAAGGGAGAAGATTGGATAAAATTCACCAAAATACTCTTCCCATTTATTTTTAAATTGTGTCACCTGTTATAATCCTATTGCTTTCTATCTTCCTAGCCAAACTAAACTTCCTATTTGATCCTCTCCTTATGAATTCATATATAAATTTGATTCTCTTAATTCGAAATTCATTATCTGGTTCGTTGAACACCCTTACTCATGATTAACAACGAACCATAAATGTACAATTAGTTTATTTCATTTAACCAAGTTGATGTTATAAATTAAATTTCTTTAATAAAGTTTTGTTTTTCAAATATAAGATAATTACCGTTTATAATGATATATATTAACCTCGACCGGTCTACATATTTTTCGTAATTGCCATTTCGGGCCTTATACTGGACTATAATAGTAGTCTTGTTTTAATACACTTACTTGCTAATTTGGCTAAGCTCTTTTCGGTGCAATTCTTGGAGCAAATTGAAATCTAACTTTGCAAGTGTTAGTAAGTCGTCATTACGGGAATCTTGTTGTTGGTAGATTGGTATGTAACGCAATGCCTCTAGCCGTGGCAATCTTTTTCGAAGCGGTTGTCGTAGCGCTTGATATATTTGAGTTTCAAGAAAAGCGCCGTTACTACAAATGTGTTTCTGGATTATATTTCCAAGATGGTATTTTGTAAACTCAAGGGCCTCGTCTAGAACTTCTTCACCTTCCACCCTCATGTACGTTGCTTCATACAAAGAAAGCATACCATGAATATCGTCTCTCAAGGACTCCAGAAAATTACCATTTTCGTTCTTGTACTTGTAGAATATTCCTATACAAAAAGAAGAAAAAATTTAAAGCATGGATCTCATATTTTACAATAGAGGTAACAAATGGATATCGGCATACATGTTAGCCGATGGGGTAGGGGTAAACCAGTCTTTTTGGTATGAGTTGGTTAGTCGTTAACTAGCAAATACCTTTCTAAAATTTTCATATTTGTTTTCACAATATTGAGCCTCTTTAGATCAGTTTAACTTGTTTCACTCTAGCCAACTCTTTGCATTTAACCTATTTGAAAACATATAAATAATTAGTTGCAAACAATACAATACCACTTGAAACATTGAAGCCTTGTTGTCGTAGGAGTCTGAACCACAGTGAAGTGCTTTCGAGGTTATTCTTGTTGATCCATATAGCCCCATAGGTAACATAAATATGCTTTAAACATTCCTCAATTTCATCTTCAAAATGATATGCTACACCAAGACGTTGGACCACATCGATAAGTTCTAGTAACTTCATATGCTGTGTAGGTCCTGTTGATCCTTCGACCAGGAGCTCTTTCCGCACTTTCTCTTTTAGTTCCCTAGCCAGTTGCTCCTCACAAGCAATATCCTTTCTCTACACCAACAATAGAAACAGCTAGTTAAAAAAATGCCAACCAAATCAAATTGCTCTAATTCATATCATAATTAGAAAGTAGTGATATAAAAGTCACAAAACCTCATTATATATGAGAAATTGATCTCCCCATATACTAGGACTGAAGTTCACCGTGTTGCGAACAAGGTTTTGCTTAAAACTTTCATTAAGGGCTGAAACAGATGAAGATATAGACATGCTTTAATATATGATTAAGAGCGTTAATAAGTTACCCTTAGTGTGCATGAATGGAGTGCTAGACTTGAACATGTATACATATATAGACAAAATCAACAAAGGGCTAATGCTCTAGTGGTACCCGGTGACTTTCTTTATGGGAGGTCGCTGGTTGAAGTCTCGTTAGTGACAAAATGTCATGCGCGAGCCGGGATTTTACCACAATGGGTATTTGGGCGACTGCGACCGCGAACATGAATGACCTTTTATCTATGAGTGTACCGATGGCCGGGCTTGGACGCTTACAAAAACATATAGACATGTGAAAGTGATGTTGAATTTTTTAGAGCCTTGTAAAATGTGTCAAAAGAATCCAAATGTATTTATTAATAACTTTTGGCCTTTTGGGTTAATTTTGACGTAAGTTTGTGTGGTTCACGTTAGATATAGGTGGTATTTCTTTTTAAAAAAAAAAATATGCAAAGGCTCTTCTATCTGTGTCGCGCAGATCACACACAAACAGAGTCATCTGCGGACTGTTTATGTTTTCAAAGACGTTTCATGAAAAAACGCCTGCGTGAGCTCTTTTTGGTGCAGACTTGGCCTAACCACTTCTAAGATCTTCTAAAGTCTGCGTAGGGTTAAACACCACCACCCACCACCACTGTCCATCACCACCACCACCCACCACCAACCACCATCGTCCACCACCCACCACCGTCCATCACCACCACCACCACCACCGTCCACCACCCACCACTACCGCCCACCACCACCGTCTACCACCACCTTCTTCTTGTAGATGTGGTGGTGGTAGAGGTTTGGTCCACATACGTTAAAAATAAACAAGCTTTCTCTTGCAGACTGCAGAGGTTTGATCCATCTATTCTTTTATAGATGTCTGGAGATGTAATCCTGTTGGTGCACTTGTGTCTGTACTTTGTCTGTATTCGGTCTGTATGTAAACGATGTCCTAAATCAGTCTGTAAGTTGACCAAGTCAACTATCCTCCTAGTTTGACTTGGACAACATGATGTTGTCTGGATCGAAGGATAGCCTCGAAGGATACTGCTAATCCTTCGAGGTGCTCGAAAGATATGGTTCGACCATGGTTCGACCATTAGGCATCGAAGGATGATCCTTCGATGTCCATGCTGATCTTTCGGACACATTGTCATCGACAGATGATCCTTCGGACCATCTATCGATCCTTCGACCAAGACCTGTTATGTATGGGTATAAATACCCATGCAGTGTGTTAGTGTTAGATAGATGCACATTTGGAGAGTTAGAGAAACTCTGCTGGAAAACACACACACACACACACTTTAGAGAGTTTGCAAACAGATTGTAAACCTTGTGCTTGTAACCGTAAACCTTCATACGTATTAATACAGTGGTGTTAATCGGTGAACTTTGTGTGTTCTTGTGTTTGTTCTTGCATCATCCCGGTTTGCCCGCTAGCTTGGATTCCGCACTCGCTAGTGGGTTAGTATAACAAGGTTTAGGTTTGTTCTCGATCCTCCGAGAAAAGGGACCTACAAGTGGTATCAGAGCTTGGCTCTTTACCTTGTTTAAAACCGGGTTGTTCGAGTTCTTGGTGTGTTTGAACACTTGGTTTAGCACCCGTTTTTGGAGATTTCCTTGCGTTTTGAAACTGAAAAACGTGTTCTAAACCTATCGGGAGTGTTCGGGGTCGGTTTGGGTAACATAAAAATCGTGTTTGTAAAACTTTGATTTTTCCGGCCATATTCCGATGTGTTTCCGGTGACCAGTTCTTGAAGATAAGGTTGCTTATTTTGGCAAAATTTTTGAAAGTCAATTGTTTGGTGAAAAGTTGTTGCAGAAACATCCTTTCTGCCGAAAGTTGGTACATCAACACATCACCTTTTCACCAACCCGTCGTACTTTGTGTCAGTGTGTCAGAGCTGTCGAAAGATATCCTTCGACATCGAAAGATATCCTTCGACATCTTTCGATCAAAGGCAGCTCGAAAGATAAGCATCCTTCGAGTAGTCTTTCGAAGTCTAAGGGTTATCCTTCGTAGTTGGAATCTTTTTGAAAGATAATTGTCCGAAAGATACAAATTCATCTCGAAAGATAAGGATCATTCATAGTGAATCCTTCGAGACCAGAATTCGAAAGATAAAGATCTTTCGAACTGTGAATCTTTCGTGACAATCAGTCGAAAGATAAGGATCTTTCAATTGTGAATCTTTCGAAGACTTTGCTCGAAACTCAACAGTCATCTTTCGATCACTGTTGATCCTTCGAACAAGTCTTGATCTTTCGATCAGATTGGATCTTTCAATTGTTGTCTGTTTGTTGTTAACAGTTTGTGGTGTGT
Source organism: Helianthus annuus (assembly GCF_002127325.2). Lineage (NCBI taxonomy): Eukaryota > Viridiplantae > Streptophyta > Magnoliopsida > Asterales > Asteraceae > Helianthus > Helianthus annuus. The sequence goes on from NC_035449.2 coordinate 7,628,269, forward strand.
AGGTGATTTATTAATTTTTGATCACAATGAGTTGCACAAGTCCTTGGGATTGGAGTACGGATCCACAACCAGATCTGAAACAGATGTCGATGGCTGAATATATGACGAGTGCCATTCCAAAACAACAACAATCAATAAGTTCGTGTCAATGGGCTTTGGTATCCAATCAAAGTCAAAGTCTTCAGAATCTTCTGATTAGTGAGAGTGAAACAGGCAGTAACAATCGTCCACCAAAGCTGAACCACATGAACGATTTTCCATCATGGAAAGGCCGATTTCACACATATGTTCAAGGACAAAGCACCGACCTTTGGATGTGTTTTGTCAATGCATTCAATGAAAGTCTTGAAAGTAGAGCATCCACTTCAGAAGGTTACGCCAATATGCTTGAAAATGACAAGAAGGCTTATGAATTGGAGAAAAAGGCATATGCCATACTTACTCAAGCACTCAACAAAGACATCTACCATCAGTTTTCATATTGCAAGACCACGAAAGCATTGTGGGATGCCTTAGTTGCTAGAGGAGAAGGCAATGCAGCTGCTCGAAAGTCTAGGCATGATTTGTTGAAGAAAGAATTTGAATCTTTTCAGTTTTTGGAAAACGAGACTCTGAATGATATGACCACACGTTTCTATCATTTGATTAGTGAAATGTGTGCTTATGGGGTGGCAGCTACTCAACAAGACATGGTGAACAGGTTTGCTGACGCCCTACCCCCAAAATGGAGTTCGTTTATTGAGCTGTTGAAGCATACTAAAGCTCTAGATGAGATTAACATCTATGAGTTCATTCAGAAGCTGGAACATAAAAATGATGAAGAAATTAGGAAAGCAAGGCGTGCTCCAGCTCCTCAAAATACAGAAATGTATTTGCCTGGTTTTGGTCCTTCAGCTAGTTCTGTTCAGCAACCGAAGCTTCAAACTGCTTTTGTGTCCAATACGAGTTCTTTTCCATTTCCTCAATCAACAGCTGCTCCACCACAACCTCAATTCGATCCGAGGTCTTACATTCCTGTTCCAACACAGCCACAACCACAACCTCAACAACAACAACAGCAAGCTCACTATACAAGCAATCCTCAACCTCAGCCTCAAAGTCATCACACAATCCGAGTCGACAACTCAAATCTTTCACACCTTAGTATTGAAGTTGCTAAGGAACATATGGAAATTATCAACACCATGGTCAGTGCTTACTGTGGTTTGGTAGCTGGTCAGCTTGGAAACATCAACATGACCAATGAAGATTATGATCAGATCGACAAGGAAGAAATGGAGTTGATGGATATTAAATGGGCTTTTGCTAGTGCGGTTAGAAGGGCAAAAGATTTCATGGCACGAACTGGAAGAACTTCGTTGGAAGGAAAGAAAAACACGAAGTATGGGTTTGATATTAATGCCGTCACGTGCTTTAATTGTGGCGAGAAAGGGCACTTTAAACGTGAGTGCACTCGACCAACAAAACACGGCAATCACAACCCGTTCAGAAACCAGACTAATGCGAATGCCCAACAAGAAAACCGTGAGAGGAGGATGGTGGCAGTGAACAACAATCAGGGACAGCCTGGAGCTACCAATCACAATCGGGCTTTGGCTGTTCAAGCTGATGAAGGATGTGACTGGTCAGTGCAGTTTGGTGAAGGTGATCAAGGAAGTGGAACTGCATTGTATGCTAAAGTCATCGAGCAGGTTCATAAAGAAGAATCTTCTGGGAGCGATGACAGTTCTGGTTATTCGGGCAGTTCGGATGAAGAAGGCTCTGTTTCTGGGGATAATCACTCAGAGCCTGATGTGAATGAAGAAGGAGATGATGATATACAGGAGCTACTGAATGAAGCTGATGAGCTTAAATGTCAGAAATCAATTCTGATTAGGAAGGCTGCTGATACATCAATGGAAATGGAAAAGCTATTCTCTGAAGATGGAGCTTTTTCTTTTCAAACTGCCTTTATGGCAAATGGTTCAGCCTCTACTAGTCAGGTAACTTCTGAACCTCCTGCTCCTAGTATTTGTAAATCATGTGCAGAGATGAAGCTTGAATCAGAAAAGCTTCATAGTCATAATCAGAATTTGGTTATTGAACTGTCAAAATGCCAAGAGGCAAACATGGCTTTAACCCGGAATGAAAAAGAATTTAAATCTGTAATAGAAACATTAAAGAAAAATGTGTCCGAGGTTAACAAAGTAGTTTACCACAAACAAGTAAGTATAAATGAGTACATTAACCTTGTGGAAGAAACTAAGAAGCAATTAGCCATTGCCCAATGCAAGCATGATGCGATCAAACAGAAATTGGATAGTTATTCTAACTCCCGATTTGTGCTTGATCACATCATAGACGTTCAACAACTGAAAGGTAACGTGAAAGGTGTAGGGTATAAGGCGTGTCCACCCCCTTTGATGGACAACTATACCAAGATGCCTGATGAAGAGGAAATGCCCCGGTATGAACCCAGTGTGCCTTTGAACTTTGAGGAATTTTCTACTGGCCTAGGGTTCAAACCGGAGAATTCTGAAAATACATCCACAGAGCAACAGGAAGCTTCAACATCCATGAAACAAAGTCCTCCAATCATCGAGGACTGTGAGTCATCGGATGATGAATCAGAAGTGGATGTGAGTGAACAGGATAACTCACTTAACAAGATGAAAGGAGTTGTCATTCCCATTGAGAATCACATCCTTTGTGATCCTGATACTCCTGAGGCTTCATCTGTTGAGAAGCAAGTGATTGATCCTGTCAAGGTTGATAAGACAAGTGTGTCTACTGTTAAAAGCAGTAATGTGTTGTACACTTTGGTCGGAGATAATAAAATCTACTCAGATCATGTTTTTCCAATTAAAAATGTAAATAAATCTTTGATTGACAAAGTCTTTGAAGACAATACAAATAAATTTTTGGGAAAAACACCTCCAGGAATTGTGGTAACACAATGTGATCCAATTCCTAAGGCTGAGATTAGGAAACAATTTGGCAATCAAAAATCTCCAACCACTCGACAACCTACTGCTTCTAAGGGTAAACAACCACAACGAGCTCCAAAGCCAAAAGGTAAAGTTGAATCAAAAGGAGCTCGTGACATGAAGAAAGGAAAAGATGTTAAGTTTGTAGCATCAAGAGGTACAGATAAAATTGAGACTTTTGAAAACAAATCAAATACTGATTTTGTACAACAAGTCAAAATTTTGAAACGAAACAGTGATAACAATTACACCCAACACACAAACGGGTGTGATGAAAAAGCAAGTACCTCAGGTTCTACAAGATCGACATCTGGTAGTCGATCAAGTTCTCCTAAGTCTGTTGAAAGGAGAACTTGTTTCAAATGTGGAGAAATTGGGCACATTATCAGAAATTGCCCAAATGCTCCAAAGAAGAAGTTGGTTGAAAAGGCTCCACCTGAAGCAGTTCACCCTCAACGTCGGTCAGTTTCACCTAAACAAGATAAACGAACTGTAAAAGAACAAGAAACTAAACAACGACGTAAGAACATAAAAACTGTTGAAAAAGCTTTAAAATCTGAAGTTAAAACAGTTCAAAAGGAACCAAGAGTGTCACAACCTGTAAAACCAGAATCTTCAAAAACTGGTAGGCAAAGACAAACTTGGTTACCTAAGTCGGGTGACAATTCAGGGGGAGCGGTTGTTCTTGAAAACCATCAAGAGATAGAGCTTACGTATCGTGATGCCAAGGGACGACCCAAGACCACTAAGGCTTGGGTCCCCATTCTCAACTGATGTGTTTATTTGACATGTGCAGGATGTTCTAGGAGGAACTATCAATAGTCATTGGATTGTTGATAGTGGAGCATCCAGGCACATGACTGGCGACTTACGGCTCCTGTATGACGTGAGAAATATCAGAGGAGGGTATGTTGCCTTTGCGGGTGATAAAGGAGGGTACATCACTGGAGAAGGAAGTATCTCCAATGGCATCGTGTGCTTTGATAAGATCAATTATGTGAAGCAAATTGATCACAATCTTCTCAGTGTGTCGCAAATCTGCGATAAAAAGTTCTCAGTGATTTTTGATGATGCTGGCTGTTATGTGCTGAAGCCTGGTTTCAAAATTCCACAAGAATGGGTTCTCTTATCGGCTCCGAGAGTTAATGATCTTTATATTCTCGACATGAGCCAAGCGATTACTACATCTGCACAAGTCACCTGTTTTGTCTCAAAAGCCACAGAAAAGGAGTCTATATCTTGGCACAGAAGAATGGGACACATTCACTTGAGGAAAATGAACCATTTGGTGAAAAATAATCTTGTGAATGGTGTGCCTGTAAGAAGTTTTCATCTACAAGATATCTGTGTCTCTTGCCAAAAGGGGAAGCAAACGAAGAAGTCTCACCCTTTGAAGAAAATCAACACTGTCAGCATGCCTCTCGAACGTCTTCATATGGACCTTTTTGGACCTATGAAGCACAAGACAACGTTTGGTGATGCTTATTGTTTAGTAGTTACTGATGACTACTCTAGATTTTCTTGGGTATCTTTTATGGCACACAAGAGTGAAACTCCTGGCATCCTCAAGGATCTTCTTACAATGTTGGAGAATCTCTATACGTTGAAAGTGAAAAGGATCCGAAGCGACAATGGAACTGAATTCAAGAATCAAGTTATGGATGAGTTTTGTACTTCTAAAGGCATTCTTCATGAGTACAGTTCTCGTTATACTCCACAACAAAATGGTGTCGCTGAGAGGAAGAATCGAACTATTATTGAAACTGCAAGAACAATGTTAGTAGAGTCGGAACTCCCTATTCAATTCTGGGGGGAGGCGGTATCGGCTGCATGCTACACGTTGAACAGAGTTCTTACAGTTAAGAGACATGGCAAGACTTGCTTCGAACTCCTTCAGAGAAGGAAACCGGATCTTTCTTACCTTGAACCGTTTGGTGCTCCTTGTACTATGATTGAACCGGATGGAAAGTTTGGTGCACGAGCTATCGAGGGTTTCTTCCTTGGATATGCAACTCCGAATTTTCGTGTTTGGAATCTAGCTACCAAAAAGATTGAGCTATGGAGTGAAGTTAGGGTTCAAAGGTACACGAGTCCTGTTAGGGCTCCGGGTGATCCGTGGATGTTCGATTATGATGGGCTATTTGACTCCTTCAATCTGCCAACCTTTGACGAAGAATCAGCAGCGGCTCGAATGTTGTTGGAAAGTGACAACGCTGCTGTCTCGCCATTGGTTAGACCTATTGTTGTTGACCCTCAAGCTTCTACGTCAGTCAACAATATGGTTCAAAATGAGGTTTATGAAGATGCTGCTGATTATAATGACTCTTCTGAAGATGATGAATATCATGATGCAGCCGAAGGATCTTCAGCTCCAGCTGCTCCTGTTCAAGGTGCCTCTGGGGATACACCTCATACGCAGAATGTCGATACTGCTGAAGGGAATGCATCCACTTCTAACCACATTCCTGGTGTGGAGTTGGTTGTTGATCTTAATCTGAATAATTTGGGTATCAATGCTCGTGTGCCAGATAATCCTGAAATGCGGATTCACGATACCCATCCCCAGCAGAATATCATAGGAGATGTCCATCGCGGTGTGCAGACGCGTAATCAGCTGAGAAACAACCGGAATGCTGGTTTGTATTCAGCTATAAGAGAATCTGGTCAACAAAATGACTGGTCCTTCGCGTGTTATGTGTCACAAGAAGAACCAAAGTCGTGGAAAGAAGCATTGAAAGACAGTGCTTGGGTTGAGGCCATGCAGGAAGAATTACAGCAATTTCACAAGCTGGGTGTTTGGAAGCTTGTTGAAAAGCCTGAGAATTACAAGAAGATTGGCACTCGATGGGTCTTCAAGTGCAAGAAAGACGACCGTGGAGTAGTTATTCGGAACAAAGCTCGTTTAGTCGTTCAAGGTTTTCGTCAGATAGAAGGAATCGACTACAACGAAGTCTATGCACCAGTTGCACGTCTGGAAGCTATTCGGATCTTTCTGGCTTATGCCTCATTCAAAGGATTCAAGGTTTACCAGATGGACGTCAAAAGTGCATTTTTACATGGTGTGGTTGAAGAAGAGGTATATGTCGAACAGCCTCCAGGTTTTGAAGATCCTGTCCATCCCGATCGGGTTTGGTTGCTCAACAAAGCTCTCTATGGTCTTCATCAAGCGCCACGAGCTTGGTATGCAACCCTATCTACATATCTGTTGGAGAACGGTTTTCGAAGAGGTCTTATCGATTGTACTCTCTTCATCAAAGAACAAGATGGAGATCTTCTTCTGGTACAGGTATATGTTGATGATATTATTTTTGGTTCTACTAATGATGTTTTGTGTAGGAATTTCGAGCGCATCATGCAGGATAAGTTCGAGATGAGTGCTATGGGGGAAATGAATTTCTTTTTGGGCCTACAAGTGCAACAAACGGAGTCTGGGATATTCATCCATCAGACTAAATATGTTGGAGACATCTTGAGCCGGTTCCAGATGTCCGATGCAACGCCCATTGGTACCCCATTGCCAACTAATCACGGAATAACTCCTGACGTAAAGGGGGAACCTGTTAGCCCTTCATACTATCGCGCGATGATCGGATCCCTTATGTACCTCACAGCATCAAGGCCAGATATAATGTACCCAACATGCCTGCTTGCCAGATATCAAGTCAACCCGAAGGCCTCACATCTTGCAGCTGTCAAAAGGATTTTTCGTTATTTGAAGGCTTATCCAGACACCGGTCTGTGGTATCCTAGGGATAATAACTTTGACTTGGTCGCATTCAGTGATTCTGATTTTGGCGGATGTAAAATCGACGGCAAATCCACAACGGCTGGATGTCAGTTTTTAGGAAATCGCCTAGTCACATGGCAGTGCAAGAAGCAGACGTGTGTAGCTACATCAACATGCGAAGCTGAATACATTGCTGCCTCAAGTTGTTGCTCCCAAGTTCTTTGGATCCAACAACAGATGCGGGACTACGGTTTTGAATTCCTAACTACTCCTATTTACGTTGATAATTCTGCTGCTTTAGATATCACTAGAAATCCTGTGCAGCATTCAAAGACCAAACACATCGAAATCAAATATCACTTCATACGTGATTGCTTTGAGAAAAGGCTAATCGATGTTGTTAAGGTCCACACCGATGACCAACGTGCCGACTTATTTACCAAAGCTTTTGACAAATCTAGATTTGACTTCTTATTATTGGTAAATGGCATTAAGGTCAAGCAAGAGTAAACCAACATCGGAAAATCATTTTTGTAAATATCTTTGTGTGTTTTTAAATTTATCTTAGTTTGTTGATTTTAGGGGGAGTAAATCCAAAAATCGGAAAATACAAAAACATCGAAAAATTTCAAAAACACAAAAACAATAGAAAAACAAAAATGAGTTTCCTGGCGAGCAAAAGAGAAAATGATAGTACATCAGTGGTCTATCCAAACCTCTTTAAACCTTAAATGAAAAACGATAAGCAGCTCTATATAAGATGTATCGGTAGGCTCACAATCATTTTAAAGTGTGCAGGGTGATATAAATCTTAATCGACTGAAGATCAGGTGGGAACCATTCATTGGCATATGGTCTTAGTACCGAAATTTCGTTTGATAGATTGCCGAGGTTCTGAGATATTCGGTCTTTATGCTGCTTATCATCTGGGTATCATGGTTGTATCTTTTACCGAAAAATAACGGGGACGCAAGTCTAGATCTTCCATGATACTATACATACGTGTACATATTGCATACTGCATTCGACCTCAATAAGTGATAAACAATCACATGTCCAACTCAAATAAGTGATAAAATATCACATTTATCCGGGTGTCAAGTTCGTCTCTCTGCTGTACGGAAGTACTGACCTGTTCACGGACTTGCACCTGTGCCCTCATGCATACGAAAATCAAGTTCCTCATCAATAAGTGATTATATCACAAAGGGCTTGTTTTCGAATCAAAATAAGTGAGCATCTCACAATTTATACGGTCAAACAGATGATAATCGGTATACTCACCGGTAAGATGAACTCTCGTGCATACCTTGATACGGGAATGTGTCGTGATGTGGATGAACACCGGTCGGTAAGTATAAATCATACCTTAACGTATCCTCTAAACATGATTACATCTGATAAGTTGAGCTTAAGTGGACAACAATACCGATAATTGTTATAGGATGCTTATCTTAATGTTAACTAACTGAACAACAAGAGTGTTTTGGCATGACCGTACACTGATATGATTCTCTTACCCTCGAAACTCGCAAAAAGAATGTCTGTATATATTTATTTACTGCTTAACTTTTATTGTTTTTCTTTTAAACAGTTTCGTCGTTTGGTGCATATCAGCACGACATTAGCGGTGATGTCGTTTGATAACACTCAAAGGATATTAAAATTGTTGTCTTTTAATTTCAAAAACACACCTAAAATCTGTGTTTTAATATAAACTTTATAAAAGCCAAAAAGATTTTATTTCTGCTTTATTTTCGATCGTACGATGTTGGAGCTCAAGTCTTCGTTGCCTGAAACCTGAACGAAAACCAAACTGACTAAATCTTCATAAACGGTCGAAATTTGCATGTTTTGAAAGTTAGAATTTAAAATTTGAAAAATTTATTAAACTTTCAAACTGTCGGACGGTGCTTGATTGTGACATGGTCATTCGTGTGTCATTTGCTTATACTATGTTCCAAGCAGTTGTTCTCATTACGCGTTTAGATTTCTTGCATGTGCAGATTCTAAAGGCTAGGAGAACATGGTCGATGACAAGCTTTGGAATGAAGACACGACGAGAAGGCACTCAAAAGATGAAGATGATCGAGTTGCCGCTGGCTATCATCAACACCACAAGGATCTCACTTCATAAAGTTAAAGTATTTCACGAGCATAACTCAAGGGGGAGCTTATGTTAAGGGGGAGTTTGTTAACACACTGCCTACATGATACGGGTAGTTTGTTGATACACTCTCTGCTTTCAAGACGTGAAGACTTTGAAGATCCTCCGACCATGAAGACTTGAAAGGACATCAGAGTTTTGGAAACTCGAAGACCAAAGACTGTCGAAGTTCGAGACAAGTCTACATCTATAGAAGATAAAGACAAGATAAAGACAAAGCTACAGCCAAGGGGGAGTTTGTTGGTGCACTTGTGTCTGTACTTTGTCTGTATTCGGTCTGTATGTAAACGATGTCCTAAATCAGTCTGTAAGTTGACCAAGTCAACTATCCTCCTAGTTTGACTTGGACAACATGATGTTGTCTGGATCGAAGGATAGCCTCGAAGGATACTGCTAATCCTTCGAGGTGCTCGAAAGATATGGTTCGACCATGGTTCGACCATTAGGCATCGAAGGATGATCCTTCGATGTCCATGCTGATCTTTCGGACACATTGTCATCGACAGATGATCCTTCGGACCATCTATCGATCCTTCGACCAAGACCTGTTATGTATGGGTATAAATACCCATGCAGTGTGTTAGTGTTAGATAGATGCACATTTGGAGAGTTAGAGAAACTCTGCTGGAAAACACACACACACACACACTTTAGAGAGTTTGCAAACAGATTGTAAACCTTGTGCTTGTAACCGTAAACCTTCATACGTATTAATACAGTGGTGTTAATCGGTGAACTTTGTGTGTTCTTGTGTTTGTTCTTGCATCATCCCGGTTTGCCCGCTAGCTTGGATTCCGCACTCGCTAGTGGGTTAGTATAACAAGGTTTAGGTTTGTTCTCGATCCTCCGAGAAAAGGGACCTACAAATCCGCTTAACGTTTAAAAAACAAATAGCACCATTGTTTCCTATAAATCTCTTAAATATTTTTGACATCTATGTTTTTCTTATTATGTATATTTTTTATTTAATAAATATATATAAAAATATTTCACCCTTTATTTTATTTTTTACTACATTCATCGTTAAAAAGATAAATTAGCAAGGGTGTTCTGTACTCGTAATTTGGACTAAAAGTCGAACCAAATCGGCTTTACATTTATGTGAATCGAGTTAGGAAGTATATTGGTTTTAATATTTCGGTATTCATATTTGAATTTATAATTTCTTTCTAACATAACCAAATTGAATATGTAAATTCGAATTTACTTCAATTCGTTTGCCATTAAGAACTAATTGCAACTCACAAGTCACAACTCGTATTTCGTCTAAGGGGCTGTCTGACAACTTCTGAAATAGTTAATTGCTGGTAAGAGGAGGTTTAAACCATTAAGAGCCAGTATTAATGTTTAATCGTTCAGAGGCAAATGTCTGACCAATTTAGATTAGAGGTCTTAACCATTCAAACTCAGTACATTGCTTAACCATTCAAAGGCAAATGTCTAAACCATTCAGACATCTGCTTGCGAAGCGAACAGTTTGGACCATTAAGTGCTGAATCAGTAAGAGGTTTGAACCATTAAGAGGCTTAGAGTTAAACAAACAGCCTCTAAGTCTCGCCTCGCCTCACAAGTCACAACTCGTATGCCATCTTCGTAGTCTAATTTGCATTGATTTTAGTTTCGTAGATATGGGCATTTGATGTTAGATAATGGACAATTGGACATAGTAGATCTAGTTTGATGAAGCTTTGCATGTTTTGAAAATTAAAAGTGAAGAGACTATTTTAAAGTTTACCCATATCCACTATCCAGTGCTTATATTTTTCTTCTTAATTTGATCGAACTAAGCCAGATTGGAACCAAATTAAAACTTTAAAATTCAAATATTTTTTTTTAAATTTACTTGAAGTTCACTTTCAGAAATTCCAAATACGAGGAACCCGACTCGAAGAAGGTAAAATCGGATACAAAGAACACTCATACACTTATAGCTAAAGTTAATGAGCCCAAAACTATAAATTTCATAAACTTAACACTATTTGTATAATAATGATTTTCGTGAAGTCATGTAAGAACATAAATAGATATGCTTGGTTGGGTATGTATCCACTATGATCATTAAGTAATTTGTATAACACATCTTGCTTGATTTAAAAAAGAAAAGAAAAACTAAATGATTTGATTGATTAAGAAAATATATAAAATGCAAATCAATTACTAAATGATTTGATTGATTAAGAAAATATGTAAAATGCAAATTAATTAGAACAAAAGCACCAATTTTTAGAAAGCTTAAATCGATGTAAATATAATAAACAAGCAACCACTTCCATCTCTTGGTTTGGTTACTTATTTGAGAAATATTTAATGAATTACGTAGATGATTCAATGATTAACCATAGACATGACTGACACAATGGTCTGATCTTTAACTTTGATAAACTAGGTGGAGTCTAACATGATCAGGTAATCCACCATAATATGGTAGAGAAAAACATCTTCTACTATACGTAATGAACATGTGAGAATATATTTCTTAAATATATTAAATATGGTCAGTATTATCATTTATCTAATAAATGATCATTGATTTTATTACCTCTATATCATTTAATTGGAAATTATTATTTTTTTTTTTGAAATAATTGGTAATTATTTGATGGAAGTAATTACCATTACTAGATAAATGATCATTGATTTTATTACCCCTACATCATTGATTTTAATTGGTAATTATTTGATGGAAGTAATTTCCATTACTAGATAAACATTTGGATTTCCCCTTGTGTGTATATATAGATAGATTAATAGAGAGGTTAAGGGGGTTACACACAATAGCAACAACACCAACACTAAAATTGTCCCATCCTCTCTCTCTCTCTCTCACTCTCTCTCTACAAAATGTGATCGCCAAATCATCTTAGCCATCATAACATAACTGTACACCCTAAACGGGAACTCGATCAGTCTACATCCACATCCATCTCTGCGGTTGCTAGCTAAATCAGATATACATGTTCTATACTTCTTGTTTCTGTCATATTTACTAAAGAATTGATCAACATGTGCTATCAGATTATATGTTAATAAGTCAATTCTTTTATGTTTCCTAAACTAGGTTAGAAACCCGTGTATTACACGGGTTGAGTATAAAAAATGATATAGTTTATAAATATCTAAATACTTCTATGATTGAATTCACATATTGCATATAATATTGAAATTGAAATGTTACAGTTATAATTTTAAATACTTCTTTGTAAACAACATTTGGTTATCTATAAATTGAACATCTTAATCTAAACTTAATACTTTTAGTCCGTCTCTACTTATAACCAAGACCTAGAATTTTACCATTTGTAACCATAAACAAAATATTTCATGAGTAAACATGGTAACACCTTTGATAGTAGAGCACTTAGTCCTACGTTTAAGAGTTAACTTACACTACTTTCATGCTTAGATCATTAATTCATTAAAATTAAAATAAAACACATTACACTAAAAAAATTACATTTATTCTTCGTCTTCATCGTCGTTCTCTCCTTCCTCTTCGTTTTCTCTAGCATCCAAACCTATATTTTCAAAGTTTCCGGCTTTGAATTCCCCAACTTCTTCTTCTTCGTCGTCACCATCGTGTGATGAATTGTAAAAAAATGGGAGATGTGGGATGTATTTATAGATTGGAAATTGAATTAATTTTTTTAAGTTTATGACCGTTCAACGGTCCTTTTTATCAAAATCATCCTCTCAAAACGCCGCTATAGCCATGGCACTTCATCCAAATTTGACCCCCATAGCGCCGTCTGTCGTGGTGTGGCGGACGCTATGGGGCGCTATCACCCAAAAAACCCCACACATGGCGCCCACTACGTATAACCTTATAATGTTAACCATTAATCCTAATCCAAGGTGGTTATTTAAACTATTATACTTTAATCACCAAAAACCACCCATGAACATAGTCCTAATGGACAAATTTATCTCATCCACCAATTTGTTATTTCTTAAAAGAGTTATCAATCAAGATTACTATAACCTTTTGCATAATAATAAAATATTGGTCACTGCACAAGTTGAAAAGTAGATACATATGAGTTTATTACCAGAAACAAAGATTGGGAGTATGGAAAGTTATAGTGCCTACCTTCTAGTATGATAAAAGAATAAAAACACAAGAAAATATAAAAATCTAAGGTTCACGGCTCTGAAACTCCAATTTGTATAGTAATTCTCAATGCCTACTATTTGAATATTCAGTCTTCTCCGAAACTCCAATTTGTTTTCATTAAAAACAAAAATAAATTAAAAAACTAATAAATAATAACGCCCTCTCTTGTTTGCATCTTGATCACCAAGATATCCATGGCGGATGAGAACTTTATAAGTCCGCAAAATAGTTTTGTTCACATAAATAAGAACCAGCAATGAAGAACACAACAAACTTTAAGTAGATCAAGGAAGAAGACCAGGAAAAATGTCGTGAGTGGACTGTCTTTAGGTGTTGCAGGTTCATAACACAATGAAACAAAAAGAAAAAATAGTTTATATTATGAGACAAAAAATTACAAGTAAGCACGTCACTCATGTTTCAGAAGAAGGAAAATTGAGTTATATCACAATGTTCCATTGCTGAATGATACTTAGAGAAGTTCAGAAATAAAAATTCATATTTAGGGGTTAATTCACATGGCAAACCTTAAATAATAAACCTTCCAAACACTAACAACTAATTATCTGGTTATTATAGCTTTAGACGACTTTAGAATTGTTGAATAAAATTTTCTGTGTGTTAAATGCAAAAGACTTTTCATCTAACATAGTAACATCTGTATCTATTTGAAGTTGAATCACAATTGCAAAGGATATGAATAAATAAGCCAGAAAAACATACTTCATTTTGCAATTGTATTGATAGATTTCAATCAAGTATAACCCCTTAAATAGCAATTCACACAAAAAAAACTAAGAATGCTATCGTGAGGTGTATTGGTGAAAACGATCTGGAAATGAAAATAACAACCAAATTGAATTTCTAAGCCAGAATATTAATAACAGGAAAAAAAAATTAAACACTTAACAATTCGCACAGTAATATTGAAGGTTCCCATATTTTCATACAACTGAAGAACTATGAAACATAAAATTGACATAACCACACACCGAATTTATAATTAACCACCTCTGTTGAAACCGGACTGTTCTAATTCAAGGTTCTAATCAGGTTTTAATAGCCAAAAATTTCATTAAGCTCTACAACCACTACGAAATTGTACATATATGCATTATAATTAACCTAACCCTAATTAAAGAATTAACACAAAAAATAAATGATTCTTACCTGAAATCTTAAGCTGATAATCACAACTGAGAGCAACAGTAAGAAGTAAATGAGAAAACGAATATAGTTTATTTGAAATTGAAATCTCAAATAGATCACAAACCAGAAACGATACAAAATCGGGATGAATCAAGTGTTTCGCGAATGGGTTTTGATGTGCAATCGAGAAGGAATTGAAAAGGGACGCCATATTAGGAAGAAATCAAGCAATATGCGGGATTCAATTTGACCTTTACGTTTCTAAATCCCTAAATGAAACAGAAATTGCGGAATATCTATATTGTTTTGTTTACTTAATTAATTATTAATTAATTATAATAAATCTCTAAATTGTAGAAAACTTTCCCTCCAAAATGTTGGATTGTCAAGGGTGCCACATGGCAACCCAAGTTCTTCATTTATTAGATAGGATAGATTTAGAATTAAAATCAGAAACATGAAGTTTTGATGAAAAAACCTAATACAAATCGGTTCTTTAGGCATTTTTTGGATATGGTATCATAGTTGTGTTTTCATGGATTATCAGATCTGATTAAAACCTGTTTTGGTCTCATTGAACACTTATTTTTGTCAAAATTTATAATGAAACACGATTTTAGATTTTGATTCCAGGCTGATATAATTAGTCAAGAGCAGTTAGAATGTTCATAAAACTATTCTTGGTGTTTTTTCGTAAGCTTTATTCTAAGTTGAGATATGCTTGACTTAAGTGTTTTCATAAAATTTGCTCTTATTAGATCCCCAATACATAACAATCTTACTGCTCTTACTCATAAAAGTACTACATAAGAAAACTAGAGTATGATTGGTGGATAAGTCAAACATTATGTCTCTTATGATAATTAAGAACTCATTTAATAATTGCTATCATGGTAGCTATTCTAAATTCTGAATTTCCTAAGACTAAACTGATTTCCTTGGAAGAATAAAAAAACTCCTAAAATGCATGTACTCACTCTAAATTCTAACTAAAAGGTTAAGTGGCATCCATGACACATCATATGCATGGAAATTCGTAAAGTTGTCAAGTGCGTTACATAATAAATTTTTCCATCACTACAATTTGATGCCTTTAGAATCAACTATAACACTCAAGAGTACTAGAGGAAAATGAGTGTGTTAATTAGCAACATATGTACAGAAAAAAGAACGCCAGATGTTATTCCCTCGCTACCACTAAACCTAAAAAGAGGATAGTTCTTAGGTCCATAAACATAATAAAAGTAGTACTTCCAGTTTTAAGTTTCTCAAAGAGAAAGTCTCACTGCAAAACTATGCCATTAGATTGGGCACAAGCAACGAGACTATCCATAATTCAAAGGAACAACTAGCTAAGATAGCTAGTCACAAATTAGTGATATTTAAGTATGCTAATATTAATATTCCAATTAACATATGATGGTTTAAGTCTAGTTCTATACGTTTCCTTACCATAAATCAACAAATAATTAACATAAGAGTTAGCGGCTTAAAGATATAAGAACTATAATAAATTGTTTTGTATTGGGCTTCATACCTTATATATTTTTGGGATTACTCGGAATTTAGTATCAATACTAAAGCAACATTATAACAGTTATGAGGTTTGCATGGCCAACACAATGTCACACTTACCTTAAATTCTCATATTATTTGTTATCGCGCTTCTGAATAGAAACCTTTGTAAGATAGAATTAGTAGATATTATAAACTTTCACAACTTTTGTTACGATGCAAATGAAAGTTTAACAAAAGAAAAATGAAATTTGCGAACTTCATCCATTAAGGCCAAAGTTCTTGAGAAATCATGATCACAATGATAAGGGAAGAAATTTTATCAATTTTCATTTTCAGTGACTTAAAAACATGTGTTAAGTGCCCTAATTAAGTTGTTTCTCGATTAGAATCGGTTGGTGTTCTAATGTAGACCCAAGCATGTTGAATTCCCAACAACTTTTAAAGTCAGTGGGAGCAATAAAAGTCCTTATGATGACTTGCCGGAAATACAAGAGGCGGGGGAAGAGACTCATTAAATTTTACTTCGAATTTAACTCCGATTGCACCTCTTGTACACTATACTGAACCATCTCTTACACGCTTAGAAACTAATGTTTCTCCTTATATACCCAAAAATGATAGCATCTTCCCAAGAGCTAATCCATAATATTGAAACTTTTAATAAACTTGATAACTTAGAAGGTCATCTAGGTTTAAAAGTCTACTAAATTTGATGATTTTCTAACCTAATTGACTAAATTTAAAATGGATGTTGGAAAGTTTACTAATCCTACCTCTTCAAATTATGCCATAAGTATCAATTAGTCGTCTAAATGGAATAAATAAATTATTAGAAAACACGGCTCTATGAGTCAAATGAACGTTTGGTATTTGGTTGAATTGCCTAAGGGTGTTCATAACTAAACTAAATTCAAATGGAAACATTAAGGCACTAAGAAGCACGATTGATTGCTAAAGATTACACTCAAGAGGGATAAATTATCAAAAAAAAAAAAACAAATCTCCTTACAGTCTCACAAAAGGTTTCTTAGGAGATCATTATTGTTCCAGTAGCTTATAATAAGTTAGAGCTACATTAGATTACCATGTAAACAACTTTTCCTAACAAGTCACCTACATCTTCGTAAAATAATGTGAAGTTCTAAAATGAAGGTCAAGAACACTTAGTACGTAAGTCAGTGAAATCCATGCATGGGTTGAAGCAAATATCAAATTGTGATAAAATATTAATGCAATTATTTTCATCAAGAATCAAGATGATTGGGAGCAACTAATACAAATTTGACCTTACATCGATGACATTCTTTTGACAAGTATATGTTACATAAGTCAAAGCATTGTTCACACATATTTTATCATGATGGATCTCATAGATACCTCTCACGTAATAGACGTTTTTTTAATATAGGTCTGTGGGTAAAACTCAAATGAACGAGAAGTCTTCAAGAAGTCACTTTGTATCCACTTTGCGGATATCAGGTGTTAATGAGGTAAATCAAGAAAAAGTTAGCAGTTAAGGAAGCAGGTCAAACAGGTTGAAAGTCGCCCAAAGTTTATTTTTTATACATAAAGCATCCTAAATCATTTTATTCAAAAGTTTGATTATTATTGAATTAATATAACTTTTGTAATCAAAACATCCATACCAAAATTACCCGTTTGACCTGACCCAATCAACGAGCTTAGTTCCATAAGCTTTACCTTAAGTGGGTCCTTACACATGTAACATACAATATTGCTCTCCTTTAGAGGCTACGTAACGGGTGAATCAAGCAAGCTATCAACAATGATATAAGTTAACCACATGACTGTGAGTAGAGTATGCGCAACACATGTTCACCACTGTGAACCTGTGAAGTGAAGTGTGTGATCCCTAGCAACCCCTGAATAAACAGGTGGTGAGTCTAAACTATAGTACTATCGTTGCTAAGGGCGGTCGGACAAGTCATCACTATGTAACATAGCAACAAGTATTCAACTAATCACGTGTAACATGCGTGTGCGGTCAGTGTTTATAAAGCATTTAAATGTGGTGTGTTTTGATAGAGAACGTATACAACACCCAAAAGTGCGTTAATTGAAAAAGGGTTCGAGTATACTCACAGTGCATGTCTAACAAGTAAACACGATCTGAAATGGATTGAAGGGAGCGCCGGATCAGCCTGCATACGGGAATAGAATGCGTAATCTTCCAAAGTGCTAAAACGGTCGAAATCGAATGTCGGTGGGAAACAGAGGCTCCGTACGAAGCTGTGCCTTCATACGAAGGTGGTGGTCTTCATACATGTGTGCTTGTGTTGTCCAAAATCGAGTGTTCTTCGCGTCTTTCTTCGGGAAATCGAGTGTTTATCCCTCCAACCTTAAGCTACTAATTAAACTTAGAGCCGGAGAGGTCTTTGGTTGAGTCACGGGTGAGAATTGGGCTATGTTGTGCGAAGTCAGTGCCTTCGTACGAAGGCAGTGTCTTCGTACGAAGCCATGTGTGCCTTCGTACGAAGGTAGGGCCTTCGTACGAAGCCGGACTTCGCACAGAACAGTCCAGCCGCATTCATGGCTGTTCTTGGCGTTTGGAGCTGTGTTTTTGCCTGAATCGGATGTATTTTCGAGTCCTATTCAAGAGGTTTCGACACTACCTCGTCCCACTATCCAGTGAACGAAATACATGTCGTTTTAGGTCCGTTTAAGTGTAAAAATCAAGTTTAAAAGGTTTTAAAGGGTTTTTACCTAGATACAACACTTTGTGAGTGTGAAATCTATAGATTTCTAACTTGGGAAGCCGAAGCTAGGCCCAATACACCCGGTTAAGTGTAGATCCATGATAAAATAAGAAGATTTGATGAAAAAAATGAAGGTTTTTGTAAAAAGAAGAAGTTTAGTTGAAAAAGATGAAGTTTTGATGAAAATAGAAGAGTTTTGATGAAAATAGAAGAGTTTTGATGAAAATAGAAGAGTTTTGATGAAATCGAAGTGATTCTTGTGGAAAATCGAAGTGGGAAACGTTGTGTAATCACGTAAAAATGATAAATCTTACTTGGAAACAGTCGGACAGCAATTCGGCAGCGTTTCGGAGTAAAAGGCAGCAAGTTAGAATGAATGAGGAGGGCTTGGCTATTTATAGAAGAGGTGGGATCGCATAGAAGGCTTTGTTCGAAGCTGGATGCCTTCGTACGAAGGCAGTGCCTTCGTACGAGGCTTGCTGGCTTCGTTCGAAGGGCCTGCTTTGTGCATTTAGTTTCTCGTTTCACGTGTAGGATGCTCGTTTAATGTGTTTTGTTGTGTTAGTTAGTGTGTGTACTTCAAGTATTTTAACGAGATAGTAAGTATCGTGTCGTGTTGTGTTTCAGTGATTTAAATCCAGTTGCAAGTGAGAGTGTTTAAGCATTTTAAGCGATTAAATAATACATATAACACATCTAACATACAATCACACAAATAACACAATTAGTATAAATAAATATGCATTTCGAGTTTGCGTTGAATTGCATTGGGATGAGCGTTTAAGTAATAAGCGTTTAACTGCGATAAATAGCGATATAAAATGCGTTTAAAATATAGTTAACCAATATAGGACCACCAACGGGTTAGTTATTATCGAATCTTGGCGTACAAACGTTTACAAGTGAAATGACGGTAAAAAGGAACAACCAAAGAGTCAGGTTGTTACAGTCTCCCCCACTTTAGAGAATTTCGTCCCGAAATTAAGTAGTAGACATAACAAAGAGTTGCGGATATTTAGCTTTCATATCACTTTCGAGTTCCCAAGTGAACTCGGCGCCGCGTTTGCCTTCCCAGCAAACCTTCTTGGTCTCTCGATCCATGATTTCTACTGGCTTTTCCACAAAGTGCAAAGTCTCGTTTATTTGCAAATCTTCGAGAGGTACATGAAGATTTTCTTCAGCTAGACACTTCTTGAGGTTCGAAACGTGGAATGTCGGGTGTACATTGCTGAGTTCAACCGGTAATTCGAGACGGTAGGCCACTTTACCAATTCTTTCCAGAATCTTAAAGGGGCCCACGTAACGTGGCGCTAGTTTCCCTTTCTTGCCGAATCGGATCACCCCTTTCCAAGGTGAAACCTTTAAGAGGACGTGTTCTCCAACTTTGAACTCTAGGGGCTTGCGGTGTTTATCGGCATAGCTCTTTTGACGACTCCGAGCTTTCAGGAGATTGTCTCTTATTTGGAGAATCTTCTCTGTCGTTTCCTGTATTAACTCGGGACCGGTGATCTGTGCTTCCCCGATCTTGTGCCAAACAATGGGCGATCGAGATTTTCTACCATATAGTGCCTCAAAGGGTGCCATTTGAATACTAGCATGATAATTGTTATTGTACGAGAATTCTACTAAGGGTAAATGTGAATCACAATTACCACCAAAATATATAACGTACGAACGAAGCATGTCTTCGAGGGTGCGGATCGTGCGCTCGGTCTGACCGTCGGTCTGGGGATGGAATGCGGTACTGAGATTGAGAGTCGTACCAAGAGCGGATTGAAATGTCTCCCAGAGATGATATCACGAGACGTCCCGTGTCGACAAACGACTTTGTCGGTATAGATTCGTACTAATCGTTCAACCTTAAAGTCTTCTCGTATCGGAATGAAATGGGTGGATTTCGTAAGACAATCAACGATAACCCAAATGCTATCGTGACCAGGCGGCGTGCGAGGGAGTTTCGTAATTAAATCCATCGCGATACTTTCCCATTTCCACATCGGGATTTTGGGTTGTTCGAGTAACCCAGAGGGTCGTTGATGCCTGGCCTTAACTTTCAAGAAAGTTAGGCATTTCGAAACATACAGAGCAATATCCTTTTTCATGCCCGGCCACCAACACCTAGAACGGAGGTCCTGGTACATCTTGTCGGCACCAGGGTAAATGGAGTATCGGGATTTGTGAGCTTCAGTCATCAATGTCTCCCTGAGGTTATTACGACTAGGAATCCAAATACAGTCGAGACAGTGAAAGATACTGTTTGGTTTACTCTCCAACTGAGTTTCGGTACCACAGATCTTTTCCTCCGTCAAAGTATTCTCAATTACTCTTCATCGGTTTGTAATTTATTTATCTTTTGCTTCCGCTGTGCATTAAATTGTGTTGTTTGACTATGACGATATCAACTACGTCATGATACTCCCCACAGGGCCCACCGGTAATACGTGGAAATATCAGGGTGTGACATTAATAAACACCAATACCACTAATCTGGATCTCACGACACCCGCTTCCGGGGTAGGGGTTGGGACTTGGGGGTTGCGACAAGTACTATCGTTGCTAAGGGCGGTCAGACAAGTCATCACTGTGTAACATAGCAACAAGTATTTAACTAATCACGTATAACATGCGTGTGTTGTCAGTGTTTATAAAGCGTTTAAATGTGGCGTGTTTTGATAGAGAACGTATGTAACACCTAAAAGTGCGTTAAGTGAAAAAGGGTTTGAGTATTCTCACAGTGCATGTCTAACGAGTAAACACGATCTGAAATGGATTGAAGGGAGCGCCCGATCAGCCTGCGTACGGGGACAGAATGCGTAAGTCTTCCAAAGTGCTAAAACGGTCGAAATCAAAGTGTCGTGTGGGAAACAGAGGCTTCGTACGAAGCTGTGTCTTCGTACGAAGGCGTGCCTTCATACGAAGGTGGTGGTCATCGTACATATGTGCTTTCGTTGTCCAAAATTGAGTGTTCTTCGTGTCTTTCTTCGGGAAATCGAGTGTTCACCCCTCCAACCTTAAGCTACTAATTAAACTTAGAGCCGGGGAGATCTTTGGTTGAGTCATGGGTGAGAATTGGGTTGTGTTGTGTGAAGTTAGTGCCTTCGTACGAAGGCAGTGTCTTCGTACAAAGCCATGTGTACCTTCGTACGAAGGCAGGGGCTTCGTACTGCCTTCGTACGAAGCCGGGCTTCGCATAGAACAATCCAGCTCGCATTCGTGGTTGTTCTTGGCGTTCGAAGTGGTGTTTTTGCCTGATTCGGATGTCTTTTCGAGTCCTATTCAAGACGGTTTCGACACTACCTCGTCCTACTATCCAGTGAATGAAATACATGTCGTTTTAGGTCCGTTTAAGTGTGGAAATCAAGTTTAAAAGGTTTTAAAGAGTTTTTACCTAGATCCAACACTTGGTGAGTGTGAAATCTGTAGATTTCTAACTTGGGAAGCCGAAGCTAGGCCCGATACACCCGGTTAAGTGTGGATCCATGATAAAAGAAGAAGATTTGATGAAAAAGATGAAGGTTTTTGTAAAAAGAAGAAGTTTAGTTGAAAAAGATGAAGTTTTGATGAAAATAGAAGAGTTTTTATGAAATCGAAGTGATTCTTGTGGAAAATCGAAGTGGGAAACGCTGTGTAATCAAGTAAAAATGATAAATCTTACTTGGAAACAGTCAGACAGCAATTCGGCAGTGTTTCGGAGTAAAAGGTATCAAGTTAGAATGAATGAGGAGGGCTTGGCTATTTATAGAAGAGGTGGGATCGCACAGAAGGCTTTGTTCGAAGCTGGCTGCCTTCGTACGAAGGCAGTGCCTTCGTATGAGGTTGGCTGGCTACGTTTGAAGGGCCTGTTTTGTGCATTTAGTTTCTCGTTTCGCGTGTAGGATGCCCGTTTAATGCGTTTTGTGCGTTAGTTAGTGTGTGTACTTTAAGTTTTTTAACGAGATTGTAAGTATCGTGTCGTGTTGTGTTTTAGCGAGATAAATCGATTTGCAAGTGAGAGCGTTTAAGCGATTAAATAATACATATAACACATCTAACATATAATCACCCAAATAACACAATTAATATAAATAAATCTACTTTTCGAATTTGCGTTGAATTGCGTTGCGATGAGCGTTTAAGTAATAAGCGTTTAACTGCGATAAATAGCGATATAAAATTCGTTTAAAATATAGTTAACCAATATAGGACCACCAACGGGTTAATTAGTATCGAATCTCAGAGTACAAGCGTTTACAAGTGAAATGACGGTAAAAAGGAACAACCAAAGAGTCGGGTTGTTACACACCTCCCCTTCACCATCTTCAATCTTTATCATGAACCATCACTCACACACCCACACCCACTCCCACACCCTCCTCTCTACCTACTCGCACCCGCAAACCAAACCCAAAGTACTATAACTTCGTTTTTGTTAACCACACCACTACCCATTCCATCCCTCCCACACTTGAACCATCAACTTACCAACAAGCCTTAGAAGACCCAGGATGGCCGAAAGCTATGGATAATGAGTTTAATGCTCTACTAAAGAACACCACATGGGAACTTGTTCCTCCCTCCCAACAAAAACCTATCGGTTGCAAGTGGGTGTTTTGTGTTAAACGACATCCTGATGGGTCCATTGACAAATATAAAGCTCGTCTAGTTTCCAAAGGCTTTCTTCAAGAATATGGAAAGGACTACTTTGAAACATTTAGTCCCGTCACTAAACTTGTTACAATCCGCACCATTCTTACTATTGCATTGTCCCAAAGTTGGCTTATTTGACAACTTGACGTCAACAATGCCTTCTTACATGGAATTTTTACATGAGGATGTTTAGATGACTCAACCTCCAGGTTATGTGAATCCGAACCTTCCTCATCATCTTTGTCGCTTGAAAAGTCTCTCTACGGGCTCAAGCAAGCACCCTGTGCATGGTACATGGAACTTACCTCCTTTCTCCTTGAACTTAGCTTCCGCAAGTCCTTAGCTGATCCATCTCTATTTATCTATAAAAGGATGGCATTGTTTCATATTTTTAGTTTAAGTTAATGATATCGTTTTAACTGGCAGTGAAGACGCCTTTGTTCGACATATCATTCATGCCATGTCCAAAAAGTTTTCCATCAAAGATCTAGGCATGCTCCACCACTTTCTTGGCATCGAAGTTATCTCTACCACTAATGGTTTATTCCTATCTCAGCATGCTCATGCTCAAAACATTCTTACCAAGTTCAAAATGGAAGGTGCTAAACCCGTTGCCACAACCCTCAGCTCTACTGAACCACACTCCCTAGTCGATGGTTCACCTAGTGTTGACCTACACCATACCCCCAGTTGGTGGGTTCTTTACAACACCTTGCCTTTACGCGACCGGATGTATCCTTTGCTGTCAATAAGTTGTCCCAATACATGCATTCTCCCACTCAACTCCATTGGCAAACCTTAAAACGAGTTCTTCGTTATCTCAAAGGTACCATTCACCATGGTTTATTCCTAAACTGTGTTTCACCCATCACTCTCTCAGCTTTCACATATTATGACTAGGTGGAATCACCGATGGGGGTCGTTCCACAACTGCCTATATCATCTATCTTGGATCTAACATCAACTCCTGGCGCTCGTCGTGTCAAAAATCTATTTCTAGATCCTCCACTGAGGCGGAATATAAGGCATTAGCAAATGGTGTGGCTAAACTATCTTGGGTCCAGAATATCTTATTGGAACTTGGTTTACACATATCTAAACCCACTACATTACTGTGTGACAATGTTGGTGCTACTTATCTATGTGCCAACCCCGTATACCACTCATGCATAAAACATGTGGCACTTGACTGTCATTTTGTTCGGGAAATAATCATTAATGGTTCGTTGAAGGTCGTTCTCATACACTCGGCCGATCAATTGGCTGACATGCTTACCAAACCACTGGGACGAGCTCCTTTTCAGCACTTACGGTCCAAGATTGGAGTCTCCGATGGATCTTCCATCTTGCGGGGCATATTAAAGGCAATATTACATAATATTCTCCTAGTCATTATGAGGTTTATTTTTAGATACAATTTGTAATTATTCTCCTCCTTTAGATTAGCAATCTCTTTTGCCTTTGCATTCTCATTTCCATTGTAGAGTCCTTGTACAGGCTATTTAGACCATGCGTAATGGACATTATAGGGGCATGAAAGAGTTTAATAACGCCCCTAGCACCATCCCCTTGGGCGTTATAGGGGCATGAAAAAGGATGAGCATTTCTAGAATAATGCCCAAAGAGGAGGACAAAAATGGTAAGTATTGAATAAAATGAGCATTAACCATTACACATTTTTTGCAGGGGCGTTATAATATTGATGTGACGAAAAATGCCCCTTAGGGGGGCATTAACCATTACACATGGTTTTAAAGTCATTGTAATTGTGTATTGTATTTATGCTTTTCTCGGTAATATCAAATTCTTATAATTGTTGTTTATTTATTTTATTGTTGTTTCTGATCATATGGTTTTATTTACTACACAACATAAAATGATTTTAAACAATTAAAATGTGTTGTAGGGGTTTTTGTTAGTATGATGATGTTATAATTAATTATGAGTTTAAACTAACTACAGTGGTAATTATAATCTATACTATATAATAAAAGAAACTACTTTGGGACATTTGTCATCATATTAGGACATCTCTTATAGATAATTATTATTTTAATTTAATCTTTTTTAATTAATTATAGATAACCCTCCTATAAAATATTATTTAATTTAATATCTTATGGATAATTATTATTTAATTTAATCTTCTTCTTATTTATAATATTATTTAGAGAAAATTACGATTTTGACCCCTGTAGTTATATCACTTTTACCCTTTTAGACCAAAAATCTTTTTTTCACCATCCGAACCCCCAACGTCTTCTTTTCTAACCCTTTTGGCCCCTAACACTAACCTCATCCATTAAATGTTAGGGGCCAAAAGGGTTAAAAAGACGTTATGGGCCAAAAAGGTTAGAAAAAAAGATGTTGGGGCTTAGATGTTAAAAAATTCTTTAGAAAAAATTACGATTTTGGCCCCTGTGTAGGTCCCTTTCCGGAGGATCGAGAACAAACCTAAACCTTGTTATACAAACTCACTAGCAAGTGCGGAATCCAAGCTAGCGAGCAAACCGGGATGATGCAAGAACAAACACAAGAACACACAAGACTCAACGATTAACACCACTGTATTAATACGTATGAAGGTTCCAGTTACAAGCACAATGTTTACAATCAGTTTGCAAACTCTCAAAGTGTGTGTGTGTGTGTTTCGGACAGAATGCTCTCAACTTCCTTTCTGTCTGTCTGTGTGCATCTGTCTTTCACACTACACTGCATGGGTATATATATACCCATACATAGCAGATCTGATCGAAGGATCCGATAGATGGTCCGAAGGATCATCTATCGATGACAACCTGTTCGAATGATCAGCAAGGACCTCGAAGGATCATCCTTCGAGGGCCATCAGTCGAAGCATATCTTTCGATCACCTCGAAGGATCAACAGTATCCTTCGAGGCTATCCTTCGATTCAGACAAGCATATTACAAACAGATTGGCCAAGTCTAACTAGGAGGATAGTTGACTTGGTCAACTTACAGACCAACTTAGGACATCGTTTACATACAGACCGAATACAGACAAAGTACAGACACAAGTGCACCAACAAACTCCCCCTTGGCTGTAGCTTTGTCTTTATCTTCTATAGTTGTAGACTCGTCTCGAACTTCGACGGTCTTTGGTCTTCGAGTTACCAAAACTCTGATGTCCTTTCAGGTCTTCAATGTCGGAGGATCTTCAAAGTCTTCACGTCTTGAAAGCAGAGAGTGTATCAACAAACTACCCGTATCATGTAGGAAGTGTGTTGACAAACTCCCCCTTGGCTGTAGCTTTGTCTTTATCTTCTATAGTTGTAGACTCGTCTCGAACTTCGACGGTCTTTGGTCTTCGAGTTACCAAAACTCTGATGTCCTTTCAGGTCTTCAATGTCGGAGGATCTTCAAAGTCTTCACGTCTTGAAAGCAGAGAGTGTATCAACAAACTACCCGTATCATGTAGGAAGTGTGTTGACAAACTCCCCCTTAACATAAGCTCCCCCTTGAGTTATGCTCGTGAATGACTTGATCTTTATGAAGTGAGATCCTTGTGGTGTTGATGATGGCCAGCGGCAACTCGATCATCTTCATCAGTTGAGTGCCTTCACGTTGTGTCTTCATCCCGAAGCTTGTCATCGACCATGTTCTCCTAGCCTTTAGAATCTGCACATGCAAGAAATCTAAACGCATAATGAGAACAACTGCTTGGAATATTTAGTATAACCAAAAGACACACGAATGACCATGTCATAATCAAACACCGTCCGACAGTTTGAAAGTTTAATAAATTTGTCAATTTTAGCCTTTAACTTTCAAAACTTGCAAATTTCGACCGTTTATGAAGATTTAGTCAATTCGGTTTTCGTTCAGATTTCAGGTAACGAAGGCTCGAGCTCCAACATCGTACGATCGAAAATAAAGTAGAAAGAAAATCTTTTTGGCTTTTATAAAGTTTATATTAAAACACGCCTAAAATCTTTTTGGTATTTTTGAAATTAAAAGACAACAATTTAAAATCCTTTGAGTGTTATCAAACGACATCACCGCTAATGTCGTGCTGATATGCACCAAACGACGAAACTGTTTAAAAGAAAAACAATAAAAGTTAAGCAGTAAATAAATATATACAGACATTCTTTTTGCGAGTTTCGAGGGTAAGAGAATCATATCAGTGTACGGTCATGCCAAAACACTCTTGTTGTTCAGTTAGTTATCATTAAGATAAGCATCTTATAACAATTATCGGTATTGTTGTCCACTTAAGCTCAACTTATCAGATGTAATCATGGCGAGGGGATACGTTAAGGTATGATTTATACTTACCGACCGGTGTTCATCCACATCACGACACATTCCCGTATCAAGGTATGCACGAGAGTTCATCTTACCGGTGAGTATACCGATTATCATCTGTTTGACCGTATAAATTGTGAGATACTCACTTATTTTGATTTGAAAACAAGCCCTTTGTGATATAATCACTTATTGATGAGGAACTTGATTTTCGTATGCATGAGTGTAGGTCCCTCGGAGGTTGAGGTTTAACCTATTCCTTGTTATGTTTAACCCACTAGCAAGTGCGGAATCCAAGCTAGCAAGCAAACCGGAGTTTATATGAAAGCAAAGTGAACAAGAGAAAGAGTAGACAAGCAAGTATCAAAGTTTTCTCTTGTATTTCAGTGGACACGGTTACAGACCTTGACCAAACTGAAAATACACTCTAACAAGACCTGGTTTCTCACACACAAAAGCTCTCTATGAAGAACACACACTTTGGACAGACTATCAGAACTTGGTGTGAAAGTGAAACCCTTCATGGATATATATACCCAAAACAGATTCCCATGCACGAAGGATAGATGTCCTGGTCGAAGGATCATCTGTCGACCAGAAAACCTATCGAAAGATCTCGAAGGATCTAGACATACCTCGAAGGATAGTGTATCCTTCGAGGTCCATAAAGATCCTCCGAAAGACATCTTTCGAAGTCTTCGAAGGATAAACATCATCCTTCGAAGACATCCTTCGTGACACTCTATCTTTCAAATACTAAGTGTTGAAGTTTGGCCAAGTCAAACCAGGAGGATGGTTGACTTGGTCAAACAACACATTACAATACATAAACACACATAAAGGACGTAAACACAACCGACAAAAGACATCGTTTTATACATTACAAAATATAGACAAAGTACAGACACAAAGTGCACCAACAAACTCCCCCTT